>NW_027283819.1:5000-32359 GCF_046629955.1 Centroberyx affinis
TGTATGTACACAGACATGGAGAATGGAGGGTCATGGTGGCTTAATGGTTAGAGAAGCAAGCGTGAGACGGGAAGTGACAAAGTATCACCGAGCAAAGCAGTAAGTCAACTGATTCAGGTTCAGTAAAATTTACTGTCTCCAATGTGTGTGTACCATAGACTGTAAAAAAAAAGATGGACGTAGTGAGTGTGCTGTTACCCACAGGTTTCTGAAGGGCCGTTTTGAAGCCAAAAGTTCGGGTTTATGACATTTTTTGAAGCCGGAGCAGCCAGAGACAAGCCGGGGGTCGACACACAGCCACAGCTCCGTCTGCTGTTGGCCCATAATCGGCGACCTGTCGATCATTGGACAGATGACCTGTCAATCACTAGGAAAACAACCCTGTTTTATAACCATTATATCCTGCTAATGACACAATTACTTTGAAAATCGCCATATGGACACACATTAGAAGAAGTAAAATTAGCTACTGAGACCATAACCTCTTGTCGAAAAAATTTATTGACTTTATAGGCCTACTGTATTTTGAGTGAGGAGTTGGGTTGTGGTTCCATTGACTTGCATGGAGCTGGGCTGGATCTGGAGTCTTTTTGGAGCCAGCATCTAGCAGACGAACTGCAGCTTTCAGCCACTTCCTTATTGGCTTCAAAATTCGCCCGTGGTTTTGGCCGCTTGGCGTGTACACATGTGAGATCTTCCCTCCCTCTGCTACAACTACTCTTCCAAATCATTATATTACATAATATGTAAACTGAATATATAGTTTTTTTTTCTTCGTCAGCTTGTCAAGTGAAATAAGGATTGAAATTCACACTTCTAAAACGCTATATGTCAATTTTAGAAAAAAAAAAAGAAAAATATACAGTGTACAGTATATCAGTGGTTCTCAACGTGGGGGCCCGGGGCCACCAGGGGTCCTTGTGGGGGTTCCAGGTGGTCCCCAGCAAATTCATGAATTGTTAAACTTCACCATTATTTCATTTACAAGAAGTTAACACAATTAGAGAATATTACAATAATGATTATTTTGATCATAGTTTCACTGTTATCTCTTTACTTACAATACAAATAGTCTTGTAATTCTGGACAAAATCATATCTAACGATAGAAATATTTTCAGATTTGGGTTCAAGAGAGAAAACCTCATCAAATAGGGGTCAGTGGCCCTAATGTGTCCTAAATTAGGGGTCCTTGATATGATAAAGGTTGAGAATCACTGGTATATATGACCCCAATTTCTGACCCAATGTATACAAGTAAACATGCATACAGACACACATACACACTCACACACACAGCTCTATTTGGTTGGTATCACATAGTTTAACGCTGTTTCAGAGGGTTTTCCACCTTGCCAAGGAAGCTGTGGTCAACAGGTCGAGTTGACCTGGATGCTACTGAGACGTTTTAGCAGCTATGACACTAATAACGGCTTATTTTATTCTTAAGAATCAAGAACAGCTAAAAGAATATGCAAAAATATGCTCTGTCTCTGTGCAGCACTGAAGCAGTTAACGATAAATATTTTTTGGAGACACTGACAGTTTGCCAGAAGAACAACTGATGCTGCTGAACCGGCATTCAGAAAGACAGGTGCTGCCTTCCAATCGGCTGCCATTGTGACTGATTAGAAATGCTGAACTGTGACCAATAATGTCTTGGACCAAGTGCTTCACACACACACACACACACACACACACACACACACACACACACAGAAAGAAAGAAAGAAAGAAAGCGGATGATGATGTCACCGGGGAAGCATGTTAATACCTGTGACATCATGAGCCGCATGCCAGGCATGTTTCCACGCTGACAGCGGATTGGTGCGTTTGGCTCGCGGTTTGCCCCTGATTGGTTCTGCTCTCGGTCAGCCAGAAGACACACAGGCACATTGTTGTGTGACACAGAAACAAATGTGTGTGTGTGTGTGTGTGTGCGCGTGCGTGTGTGACTGAGTGTGTGTGTGACCATCATTTTCTGTCCTCACTTGAAATGTGGACATCAAGATTATTTGAATATTTATCAAATTCTAGAGTTAGGCATTGATTGATTATAGATTGGGGTTATGCAATGAGTATAAGTCAATAATGTGGCGCCTGTGTGTGTTTGTGTGTGTGTGTGTGTGTGTGTGTGTGTGCGGTGGCGCCCTGTACTGTCTGAGGATGTGACCACATACAGTACAATACCGTGGTGTTTAAGATAATCAGATCATTCACTGACACTACCCTGCACCTGACGTACACACACACACACACACACACACACACACACTGAGCAGGCCCTGATGAATGCAGTGAGGTCATGGTGAATTGGACAGAGCTATTGAGTCATTGAAGAGCATTGAAGAGAAACGCTGTTGGTGTCAGTCATACATTTCATCCACAGAGAAGCACCAGCGGCTGAGTGAACTCTGCTGATATCTGTGACACTTTCTTTAAAGTTTTTAAAGTTTTTCTGCCACAGATCAGCATCAGTTTAACTCTTCAGAATTAAAAAACTTCTTCTCGTCCATAAAGAGGTTCTCATATCCAGTCTATAAAGATAAAATTGAGAATGATTGTTATTATGTAAATTGCAGTTTCAGGTTACTAAACTTTATCAGTTGATTTGGGATGGTATAAAGTGACATTAGCTCACTCTACTGGCAGATTTGTTCACTTGTTTTTTTTAAAAAAAGATATGATTTTGAGATGGTGTTGTGAACTGATCACTGTATGGATGACATGTATTGTGTTAGCATGTGATTGCATGTGTGATAGCATGTTTGCATGGTGGCCTACTGGATTCAGAGACTGTCTCGTAACCAAAAGGCCGTGGGTTTGAACCCTGCAACAACTCCCGCAAGTGAACGGGAGTGCCGGCAAAAATCCCAACAACTTTAGTGTGTGTGTACATGCTCAGAGAGTGTACATGCTATCATACTTTTCTCTCCTCTTTTAGCTTCCTATCTTCACTTCACGATTCTATAAAAAAGTGAATGAAAAACTAAACTGCTTGTCTATTTTATTTTTAAGAAATAAACAGCGACTGCAGCAAATAAACGGCTTTTGTCTAGAAACAATAGCGGTTACGTTTTTAGTTGGTCAAAGGTAAGGGATAGGAAAATGTCGGCCCTTGTGTGTGCATGTGTGTGTGTGTGTGTGTGTGTGTGTGTGTGTGTGTGTGTGTGTGTGTGTCCCTATCTCTGAGTGGATGTGTTTGTATGTGTTCTATTGTCTTTGGCAGTGTAAATTAAGGACACACCAGATTCTGGAGAATTGCCTGGTTTTGTTTTCCCATCATTTGACTAAATGATTGGACATGAACTTCTATGTGAATGGAGCTAATCCCATGTCCCACTGTTCTTTTTTAGGCCGGAGGGTTTATGTGAGGGCTCACGTGTGTGTTATTGTGTGTGTGTGTGTGTGTGTGTGTGTGAGAGAGAGAGAGTGTGTGCCTGTTTGTCTGCATACATATTCATGTGCATGTGTCTATGTGTTTGTATGTTTCTGTTAGCCAGCATGTGTGATTGTGTGAGTATGAGCATGTTGTGTGTGTGTGTGTGTGTGTGTGTGTGTGTGTGTGTCATTGTGCATGTGTGCGTAACAAGCTAGCTGGGATATATTTTTTATTTTCCATCTCATCCTGTCCTTCCCGGGAGAAATCAACCATGGCTGGTTTTACAGCGTCCTGAGAGGGCGGAGAAGAGCGGACAGCAGGGGAGCAGTTAGCATCATCTGGTCAGCAGATGGAGAAACTGGAGAGGGAAACGCTGTGGATCTACTTTCTACTTTCTACTTTCTTCAACTCGTCGTCATTTTCGCCTAAAAAGTTGAACATAAACTCAACGATAACCTTACCGTAACATAACCCTAATATAACCTAACCCTAACCCTAACCCGATAACCTAACCCTAACCCTAAACCCTTACCTCACTGGAGACTAGTGGTGGAAAGAGTCCTACTTAAGTACAAATATTGTTACTTGGCTGATAGTTCACTTAAGTAGAAGTAAAAGTACTGGTATAAAAATCTACTGAAGTAAAAATAAAAAGTGCCTCATTTAAAATGTACTAGCTAAAAGTTACTGAGTTACTTCTTAGAAAAAAGAAGGTTGTTGTTATCTGTGATCTTTTCCATGTGATTATAAAAGGACAAGAGGACAGAGTTCAAACTGGATTCTTTCAAGTGGAAAAATTAGAAATTAATTCAATTAAGTAAAGCCAGATGTGAATGGCTTCACAATTTGTCAACTTACGATCCAGTTTTTGCTGCTGATGGAGAGACACAACGTCTGTAATGGATGTGATTTAAAATGTAGTGAAGTACAATACTTCAGTAAAACCATACTTAAGTAAAAGTAAAATGACTGACTTTAAAAAAACACTCAAACAAGTACAAGTACACAAAAAGCTACTCAATTACAGTACCATGAGTACATGTAATTAGTTACTTCCGTCCTTGCTGGAGACTTTATGACCTTTTGTAATATTTTGGTCAGGATAACACAAACAAAGGAAAACAGAGATTTCTAAAACTAAAACAAGAGTTGAGTGTTCAACAGACCTGAAAAAAACATATATATCCAATCCAAATTATCTCGCTCATATCAGTAAGAAAAAAAAAGTGAATCAGCTATTTTATATCTATCTCATGTTCCAGAGTGCTGATAAATGACCTCACCCAGGAACAGCAGTGGATTCCTTAGATTGAAACAAAACACATCACGCCCTTTCTCCAAAGACTTTCTCTGCCAGTACGGGCCTGGAATTTATATATCAGTGAAGAGAAACAAGTGCGGCTTCTTCACCTTTACAACACACACTGTGTCCGAGGGGAGAGCGTTCCTCATTTCCTTTCTCAGAGAGTTTTTTTTCCTAGACGTCCTGGGATCCTGAACGGCAAACTCCCAGTCACAATACAGCTCTCTCCTGACTATCAACTCAACCTATTTCTTGGCAGCTAATGATAATACAACTAAAGAACACCGTAAGATTTGTTGCACTATAATAATTATTAAACTGTTCTTGCCAGTGGCAGAAAATGGGTTAAACTTTTCCTCTATAGTTCACTCTAATTACAAAATCATTTTTTGTAAGTAATTGTAGATCACTAGTAAGATCAGTTTTAAAAATAAATTAAGAACAGCAATCATTCAGAAAGAAATCAGTTTAGGCTACATATGATATTCTGTATGTGAAGGTTGATTATATTTGTGGTGCTAACTTAGGTAATGCTTCACTGTGCACTAGTAGTATTGGGCAGTTACTGATATATACCTAGTTTACTTATTCTATTATTTGCTTTAACCATTTACTGTTGAGGTGACATTATGAATGTGAGATAACTATTTATTTTCCTCTTATTTTTAATTGATTTTGTTTTGTTGATATTGTGGATTGTCCATTATGTGATGTTTGAATGTCTTGTCTTGTCTTTTGTGTGGACCCCAGGAAGAATAGTTGCTACTGTGGTAATAACTAATGGGGATCCTAAATAAAACAGTAATAAAACAATAAAAAACAATATTTTCATCATCATACATTACAGACTGGACTGAACAGGGTCAACCTTGTCTGGGCTGCTATCTCTTTAAATAGTGCTTACAGTTGTGCTCATTGTGTAAGCCTCGCTTCATGTACTTATCCTGAATCTATTCTACATTATCATAGCAGAAGATCCTTTATTGAATGTTATATAATTGAATCACATTAGTATATTGTAACGCAAAACTCTAGGACACAAATTCCTTACTCAAGTAAAAGTGCAAATACTCATCTAAAAATATACTTTGGTAAAAGTTGAAGTAGCATTTCAAATCCTTTACTCAAGTCAAAGTATAAAAGTACATGGTCTGACATTTACTTCAAGTATAAGAGTCGTTGTTTAAAAAAGTCATTTCTAATGTTCTAAACTCTGAATCCCAGATGAGAAAGAGTCTGCAGCTCAGATCACTAACGTTAATTCTAGCAGCTGAATTCACTTTAACGTTAATTCTCTGCTCTCTTGTTGCTTAACTCTTCCTGTTCTTCTCTCTGTCTCTTTCCCTCCTTTCTGGTGTCGCTTTGCTGAACAAGCAGCCGATCACATTTGGCTCTTGATCAGTTGATTAATTTCCCGAGAGTAACGAGTCTGTTTTGAAAATGTAGTGAGTAGAAAGAATAGATTTTTCGTTTTGAAATGTAGTGAGGAAAAGTAAAAACGTCTTAAGTGAATAGTGAAAGAAAACCTTGAGTAAAGTACATCCTCCACCTCTGGTATATTGTAACGCAAAACTCTGGTGTCTCTCAAGCAACTACTTACAAGACTATTCCTTATAATTTCTTAATTTTTGAAGGGTGAAAAACAGAGCAAAATTTGATTTTCCCAACAATTTCTTTTGTGGGCGGAGCCAAAGAGCAGCAGTAGTTCAGCAGGTCTACAGTTAAGTAGTGCCATTTCAACAATGGCTACATGTGTAGATGTTTTTATTTCTCTTTCTCTTAAATTGCAGGGTTATTCCTGTTTAGATTAAACTTTTTGAAACATTTCGATTCATTTCAAGGTAAACATAAACCTTAAATCTTCTGAAAGTGTTGCAGCACATTATAGGATTGCAGTCTCACATGTTTGAGTGTGAGCCAGGCCCTTACTGGCAGAAGCCGACATTGAGAAACTCTTGAGAAAGGGCGTGATGTGTTTTGTTTCATTCTAAGGAATCCACTGCTGTTTCTGGGTGAAGTCACTATCAGCATTTTGGAACGTGTTCGCATTTTTTAGGGATAGTGGCAAGTGTTACTGGATGGATTAGACAGTTTCAGTGTAGACACACTGACAGTGGCTTTGCCCTCCATCTCAAAGTAAACTAATGAAAGGCAAGAAGAGTCGCAAAGACACTTAGAGAGTTTATAAATTTCACTAAACCATAGCACAGTAGGTAAATATACTGCACATAACGATCACCGAACTTATAGATTTCCTTTTCCTTTTGGCTAAGCCGTCATGCTGTTAAAGCAGGCAGTGTTTTACACTCATTCACCCAAACTTCAAACTGCTTTCAACAGTTTTATTATCACCATTGCCATTCTGGATGCATGATTTTTGTACTGCTGAGACGTTGCCTGAACACTGAATATCTTTAATCTTGAAACAGTGATATTGATAATTATATTAATAATAACAAAATAAGAGGAAAGTGGAGGAATATGATAAGAAATGATATGATGTGAATATGATAAGAAAAAAGATTAAAATGATGATGAATAAGGTAAAGAAAAAGAGGAAAATAATATGACATTAACTATATCTTCATTGCACTTTTCTTCAAAAATGACCCTACCCCTGTCAGGGAAAAGTAGTCTCTCTTAGCTTCTTTCCTTTTTTTTTTCTCCATTTATTTCTTTAGTCTACTCTGAACACACAGATATGGATATGAAATAATGAAAAACAAACAAAGCATCTCTAAGTAACGGACAATGTATATCCTCTGATTTTACGCGTACAGTGTACATTTGGCTGTCCAAAAGTAAAGTGTGGAGCGGAGAGACGAGCGAGGCAGCAGGATGAGATAACGCAGCACAGCGGACAGACAAATCACAAGGAATCCTTCGGCATGTTTTGTCTGGGACAAACACATCTGCTCCCAGACACGAAAATGTCCTTTTCCCCCTGCAATGCACGCACATCCACACACACACACACACACACACACACACACACACACCAACCACACACATCTGGAGAGATCTATATAAGAGAGAGCTGGTAAGTCTGCTACTGTGCGCAGTCGGTTCGCGTAGAAACAGCAATACTTCTAAGTATTACGCATCACTGAAGAGGTCTGGAGACTCGCAAAGTGGAAAACATGTCACCTCCGCCAAACACTTCGCCATAAAACTGTCCGACCAAATGTAGCAGCTCGGCTCTAATGTGAAACAGGCATTGCATCATCAGAAGTGGAAGAGCCTGGTCACTGCCTCTATGAGTCAACAGGCACAGACCGCGCGCTTAGTGACGACACCGACATGCAGGCTGCGAACCGGTTATCCACCCGACCTGTCTGAAGACGAGTCGGGACGGTGCGCTGTTTGTTTTGGGAGAGAAACCGATGATGACTTATGAGGTTTTCGACTGGAATGAGTGATGGTATTGGCGTGTAAATAATATCATTTGGATGGAGAGCTTTTGAAACTCTGATTTGTGATTACAGCAGCAATAAAATCAGCTGATATTCGTAGGGCTGGGCGATATGGTTGAAATCAATATCACGATAATCATAAGGATTTTTCTCGATATCAATATATATCGCGATATGGTTCATGTATGCAAAATCACGTTAAATAATCAAATTAATGTTCATCTTATTGAACCGAATGGTAATGTTAGGTGTGATCAAACAAAACAGCAATATTCAAATAATATTCCTACCATACCTCATTTTATGAGAGTTTTTAAGTAAAATTTGCTTGTCATCATCAATTTAGACAGCAGAAATGTGTGTCACGATATCAAAATATCTTCATATCATCATGACATGATTTCACTGAAAGACGATAAATGATAATATTGAATTATCGCCCAGACCTATAATATCACGATTCATTTTTCTGCCCAACGATACGTATTGTCACATTTTTGTATTGCGATATACTGAATTTCGATATATCGTCAGATCCCTAGAGGTTACTGTTGTCTGTTTGTGGTCATACGATGCCGCAGTCGCATCATATTGGAAGAAGCGGAAGAACGGGATGAAATCTCGTTGCTACAAATTGGGAGCGTTCATGTAAGTAAAGAGCATTACAACACCAACCTCCAAGCTGGTGATCGTACAGCCAATTGTTTTGAAGTATTACGTAATTTCAATCAGGAAGACTACTTAAATCAGTGGTTCTCAGCGTGAACCACTCCTTGAGGGGGTTACAGGGGGTCCCCAGCAAATTGATCTATTGTTAAACTTCACCACAATTAGAGAGTGTATTAGAATGATTGTTTTGATCATAGTTTCTCTGTTATCACTCTACCTACAATACAGATAGTCATGGGATTCTGGACAAAATCATATCTGACAATAAAAATATTCTCAGATTTGGATTCGAGACAAAATCTCACCAAATGGGGGTCTGTAGATCTAATGTCGACTAAGTTAGGGGTTCATGATATGAAAAAGGTTGAGAATAACTGACCTAAATCATTCATCCATTCATGCTTTCTCTTTACCCAATCAGAGTTAGCAAACACTTTCCCTCTTTTTCCAGAGAACCAATCAGAGTTAGCCGTCACTTCCCTCTCTTTTTCAGAGAGCCAATCGCCTAAGTGATGGGAGTATAAACACATCACCTACTGTGCTGTTGTGCTACTCACAGATCTATGCTGTATGCTGCTGTCACTCCAGTGGCTGTGCTTTCCTTCGTCCCTCCTCCACCCTCCACCACCAGGCTCCAGAGGAACTCCCCAGGGGGGCGGAGCTTCCTAATTCCTACGTCCGTCCCGGATGTACTCCTGACTTCGTGAATGGGAGGAGTTCCTCTTTGGAGCTTACGCCAAAGTTTCCATCATGTTTCATGTCATGAATAAAGTTTTTCATGTGAGCATTCATCCTAGTCTCTCCTGATTGAAGTGTTATTATTTACAAGTTACTCAAACATAAACAAACTTCACGAGGTATTTGCTTGCTTTAAATTGTGAGTAGAGTTTACTGTGAATACCTTTTTAGTTTAGCTTTTACATAAGAATGTGTTATCACAGTCATAGCTAATCTGACCTTCATTTTTTTTTTTTACTTTGCTTGTATGTAATGCGTTTTGTTTTAATCTTTCCCTTTTACTGTGATGCATCAGTCTGCCAGTTGCAGTTTCACCATGCTCCCAATTTTATGCATTACTGTTAATAAAATTTCCATCTATTTTTATTCAATTCTATGTCCTTATTTTCTAATATTATTACTATTCATATTTTTTTCAGATTTTCATTATTGTGTTGCATCTATTTATCTTCTTATCTTGTTAAGTACTTTGTATTGCAATCTTGCATGAAAGGTGCTATATAAATAAAGTTTGATTGACTGATTGATTGAATGCTAATAATGAATACGGATAATTTGGATTTTTATCACCTTGGACTGCCGACATTGGTGGATTTACTGTAATGTTTGCCACCTGTGTTGAAATATTCCCACATGTCCTGCTTGTAATGTGTTATATTATTAGTAGGCTGACCTCATATCTACAGTAAATCTGATACGATGTGACCACAGCATGAGATCTGCTCATCTGAAGTGAGTCAAAGGTCAAAGGTCATGACCAGGGTTTTGATTTCATATCAACAAAAAAGTGCACTATGAAATGAAGCTAAAATACAATATCTACTTCTGTTCCAGCAATACTTTGAAGTCATATTTCGCTGTTACTCTATTTTTGGCTTTGCTGGGTAGTGCAGCGGAGTCGGCTCTTTTTCCCGGCTGTCATGATGATAACCTGCAGGCTCCTGACTCACCTCACTCTGAACCTCTCCTGAATGCTTTTTAAGTACTTTTTCCACCAAATTAAAGTCTCTGTTGAGTTGGAAATATTGCAGCTGTGTGGGCGTTTTTTTTTTTTTTTTTTTTTTTTTGAATTTCTTTTTTCATGAAAGAAAAAAATAGAATTTGCTTATACAGTGGGGAAATGGAGCGGGACCGAGTGTTGTAAGACCACAGAGTTATAATGGACGAAAGAGCATTTCCAGTTATATAGAGATTACTGAAAGGTCAGTTGGCTGGTATACTTTGCATGGCTTCCAGAGAAATTTAGACAACTAATTGTGATGCATATCTGTGTATCTGCGGTGTGTGGGAATCTGAAAGTTATCCGTTATCATGATGAAAGCATCATCAAACATTTTAGTGGCAGTTGAAGATTCTTCTTTCTAAATCTCATGCCCTGTCTTTCTGAATCTCATGCCCTGTCTACACACAACAATGCTCCTTTAAAACATTATCAAACCTCTAGGGCAGCCATACAGAAGGAGAATACCCACGATAGCACCCCTTCTATCTGTTCTGATTCTACGGTTGAGATGCTGTGTATGAGGCAGACAGTGGTGCAAGGCAGCCGCTGGGCCTGGGCTCAGTGCTGAGTGATGCAGCCTCTCAGATAGACTCATCAACAGACGCATTGTTTCAGCTGCTGCTGCTGATTTCAGATCTCACACAGCAGTTTCTATCGCAGAAGACCCCCTGTCCTGCATTTAGGTAGATGCTGTAGATAGATAGATAGATAGATAGATAGATAGATAGATAGATAGATAGATTCAGAAAATAGTAGTTTGACATTGAAATAGTGTCAAGGAAAGTAAGGGTGTGGAGGTCGAAGGGGGTTCAGTTCACAACTCATGACAACAAGTTTTCAACTGGGAGTGAAGTTTTCATTTTTAGTGCAAGTTTATCTTATATAACCATGACCAAAAACTTATACTCATCTTAACCAAACTGTATTAGTTTTACTAACCATAACCCAAACATAAACTGAAGTTATTTTACTTGAATAAAATTAACCGTTCGAAAACCTTTTCGCGTGACAAACACCTGAAAATCCCGTGTCCAATTCATGCTGGTGTCACATAATCCTTTTCATGGTGGAGGAACGTAAATCTTCACATTATTTGTGTCCACAACACGTAATCTGCGTTACAGAGCTCATGCTCATTTCACAAAATTTTGTGAGACTGTTGATAGATAGATAGATAGATAGATAGTAGGGCTGCAACTAACGATTATTTTCATTGTCGATTAATCTGTTGATTATTTTCTCGATTAATCGACTAGTTGTTTGGTCTATAAAATGTCAGAAAATGGTGAAAAATGTCGATCAGTGTTTCCCAAAGCCCAAGATGACGTCCTCAAATGTCTTGTTTTGCATCGTTGCAGCTCTAATAGCTGGATAGATAGGTAGAGAGATAGAGAGATAGAAAGATAGCGATAGATAGACAAAAATGGGGAAAAAAAGGGCATATTGTTTTACTATGTATGTCTTTCTTACCCAGTACGATCACCACGGTTTTCAGCAGAGACATCATGGTGTCCCGGTTGCGGCGCGGCCCGGAACTGTGCCGCGACATCCTCATGGTCCTCTGGCGCACGTAGACGAAGATGTGGGCGTACAGCGTCACCATGACGACAAAAGTCACCAGGTTAAACACCGCCCAGAAGACCAGGTAGGAGTTGCTGTACAGGGGCGCCATGTTGGAGCACGAGTCAACGCTACAGATACAGTTCCAGCCCACGCTCGGGATGGCGCCCATGACTATCGACATGGTCCAGATGATGACGATCACCACCACCACGCGCCGGTTGCTCATGCGCGTGTGCAGCTGCATGCGGAACACGGTGATGTGGCGCTCGATGGCGATGGCGAGGAGGTTGGCCACGGACGCCGTCAGGCTGGTGTCGATCAGGCCCTGCCGCAGCAGCCACGTCGACACCGTCAGGCGCCGCGTGTTCGGCCCCGTGTTGAACATCAGGTAGAAGTAGGCCAGGCCGGCGAAGAAGTCGGCGGCGGCCAGGTTGGCCATCAGGTAGTAGATGGGGAAGTGGAATCTGCGGTTGACGTAGATGGCGATCATCACCAGGAGGTTGGCGAGCATGATGAAGATGCACACGGTGATGCCCAGGCCCATCACCAGCCGGCTCACGGTGTTCCACTCGTTGGCAAGGTATTTGCCGCTGCGGTTGTAGAAGAAGGCGATGGTCTCGTTGTAGTAGCACTGTTCTTCATCCATGGTGGCAGTGGTGCTTTCTGAAAGGAGAGAGGAAACATTTACTACTCATTACTTATTAGACAGATTTACTGCGAGACTGTTATCTGTTTGGTTAAAGAAGGCGGAGGTTTTGTAATAGCAGAGGTCTTTCTGTAAAATGGCGGCATTTTCATATCAAGGACCCCTAATTCAGTCCACATTAGGGCCACAGACCCCCATTTGATAAGATTTTGTCTCTCAAACCCAAATCTGAGAATATTTGTATTGTTAGATATGATTTTGAATTCCAAGACTGTATTTTAAGAGATAACAGAGAAACTATGATCAAAACAGTCATTCTTCTATATTCTCTAATTGTGTTAACTTCTTGTAAATGAAATAATGCTGAAGTTTAACAATTCATCAGTTTGCTGTGGACCCCCTGGAACCCTCTCAAGGACCCCTGGTGGTCCCTGCGACCCCACGTTGAGAACCACTGGTGTAGGGGAGCAGGAGACTAATTTCAAATTGATCATGTGTAACAGTAGCTGCATACATGGAGCCTTTTATTCCACTAGTGATCAGAATAGTCACCCAATCAGAATGAAAAATGCCTCATGTAACCGCCTCAATCACAATAAACCGACTCGATTCTGAATGAAATTTCATTCCGTTTGAGAGGGGCGGTAAAACCCTTTCATAATCTGTTCGATGGATACAATTTCTTCATGTAAACGCTCATTCGATCACTTTCTTTGGTTGGAATATCTAAACTGTTTCTGCGCACGCTCGCCCATTTGACGTAAGTGATGTCAATGCCGTTTACTTTTTTTCCGGGAGAATTTGAATCATTGTGGGGGCAAAACAGAACGTCTGTTGCTGATGAAACTGTTCTGATGAAACTGTTGCTTCATCAGAGAGAACAGCAGAAATGTGATAACGGTGCCAAGTGCCTGACGCAGGTCCATCTTTTGAAAATGTAAGCCCATGCTACAGTGCTAGTTTCTGTATTTTGCCCATGTCAGAAACTTTTATTCTGATTACATACTGTGGAGCATGGATCATTTTATTTTGCACTCATGTAAACACTTGCGGGGACATCTTCAATCAGAATGACTTCATTCAGAATGAAAAAATATGGCTCATGTAACCGCAGCTACTGTTCCAAAAAAAATCCATCTATGGCCGGTTGATGAAGAAACTACCACAAGATAAACTACAGCAGAAACAATAGATTGCATCACTACATCATATCTGATTGTGTTCCCCCATTCTGCATCCAGTCAAATCAGCGCGTGATCATATCTGCCTCTTTACAAAAGAACCAAGCAAGCTGAATCCATAATAATAATGTCATAATGTAATGACAAAGCATTGGTACAAGATTCCCTGAGATGATTAAGCGCCAAAGTTGTCAAGCCAGCAGTGTTCACATGACGAACTCTCCGGCATGACATGACAGGAGACTGGAGGGAAGATAAAGTTCGATGGAAATTTCAACATTGCGTTACATAAACAGAGTTCTATAGAAATTCCAAAATAGTTTTATGATTATTTCTCATGTGTGATGACACAGAGAGGGTTGACTGAAACAAAATACTCTGCAAATCTCTTTCTGCTCTTTTATTTCGTATGTAAAACTGTTCCACTGCTCTTTCTCCACGCTGAGTACAACTTCAAGACCTTATTGTCCCAAATGGGGCAGCTGATAAGCAAAACTCAATACACACTTACAATAAATGAAATATACATGAACACAGAACACACATTAAACATGGCTTTAACAATGGAAACAGCAGTACATTGAATGACCAGTGAAGTGGGTCAAAGGTCATGAGATAAAAAACTTCAATCTGCTTGATTTACCTAAACCTACAACTTAAGGGATTGTCCTGGGTTTCTTGCAGTTGTGTGTATTGCGTGTGTATGCATATGTCAGAGCAAACATGCATGGGTGTGTGTGGGTATCTGTATGTGTGTGTGTGTGTGTAAGTGAGTGAATCTGGGCCTGTGTTGCTTTGAGTGTTGCTGACTCTGCTCCTACTTTTTTTTTTAAAAACCTACACGGTGTATTGTTCTAATTTACGATAACAGTGGGTGTGGGATTCTTTGGGGAAAAGAGGAGAGACAAAGTTATATAATACTGTATTTCAAGCATATCTACTGCTCAGTTCCAGTACTTGTTCTGCTTGTCAGGGGAGTTTAGACAGAAGAGAGCAAAAGGCGTGAGAAAAAGAGACAGCAGGGGAAGAAGAGGATAGATTAGAACGAAGATTAGACTAGATGAGAAAAGAAGAGATTAGAGGGGGGAAGAGAAATGGATGAAATTGAAAACAAGAAAAACAAGCATGAATTGGGATGAGAACACAGAGACATGTAGTAAACAGTGCAAAATCTCTGTTTAGAGAGAGAGAGAACTGTGTTGAAAGAGAACAGATAAAAGCCTCGACTAAATATTCCCTTTGTTTAGGAAGCAGAGGACAAGCTGTCAGTAACTTCTTGGAAACTTTTCATGGCTTTTTGCTATCGCTATTGCTACACATGAAACCCTGACAGCTGAACACAACAAGTCTGCACCCCCATTCTCTGGGGGGTTGTTGAAAGGCATTCTGGGAAACGTAGGAAATCACTACCTGAAGTAGCGGAAGACGAGGCAGGTTGAGGAGAAAGTGGGGACACCAAGAAAGGTAAATTACAACACTTCATCACAAAATAACTCATAATTCATTGAACACCGCAGATTGATGAGATCTAACAGTGTATGAGTATCCGAAAGATAATTTTTCCTGCAAGATTTCAATTTTATTTACTGCTACAATCGATCCAGACCATCCAGAAACAGGCACGTGGCTCAAATTGGGTCCCAAATGACAAAAAATACAATATTTAAAACACCAAAACTGCATTACTGCTGATAAAGTGTGATTTAGGAGCCAGGTCTTTATACACCTGGTTCTACATCTTTGAGAGGCAATTTTCACAGAGTTTTTCAGTGTTAGTTCACTGGCTACACACTGCAGGAACTCCACAATGAATACTGAAGCAAACTGGTCACACATCAGCAGTCTTACTCTAAGAGTCTTTGTGACTACAGACCCAGGAGATGAAATGCAACAGCGGCAGACAGAGTACGCTTCTCTGTGATGAAGGCAAGAAGACTGAGCCCAGCCTCCCTGTGTCTTCCCGGTGTTTAAATGGGAAAGGACAAACTGTCGAGTATTGTCCGGTAGCTTTTACCACAGCGGGGGAGGACAGAAAGAGAAGGATAGTAGCAGAGAAAGTCGAGGGCCGAGGCAAATATTTATCAAAGCTGTCAAGAGTAGGAGTGCAGCTCAAAGATTACAGACTGCATATTATGACAGTGTGCATGTATGAGCTGAAATCACACGGGAGAAGACAATTGTTTACATTTTCACCTGATAGAAATACCTCTAACATTCGAGGCAAGTTCAGAAAATGATATTGTCTGTGTAAAACAATAGTATTAATATGTATATTCCAGGAAAATGCATATAGATAGATAGATAGATAGATAGATAGGTACTTTATTCATCCCCTTGGGGAAATTCAGGTGTCCAGTAGCTCACACAATCTGTATTAACATATAACTATAGATTAGAGACAATACACACTAAAAGAAGGTAATGCAGCATGCACAGGGTTAAAAACCAAAATTACTTAAAAGCAAAGAGTCATATAAATAAATAAATAAATGAATAAAAGGTGCCAATAAAAAGTACCAGTAGTATTCCTCTTTCATAACATTCAGAAGGTGCTTTAGGAAACACGTGGGTTCAACACTATGTTAAGCCCATGCCTGAAACCTGAAAAGACCAAAAATCCCTTTTGGATTGAAGCTCAGCTTGAGTCACAGTCGTTTGGATTTGTGTTTGAGTCCTTTGTGTGTTTGACATGTGGTAAACAGCCATCATTAAAACAGGAATGGGAGCTTTATTAGGCCAAAAGGCCACGACTGCCGGTCTAAGAAAGATTGTTTAGAACAAAACTTGTTTTCTTTACGTGTCACAAATTACAGCTACACTTACACAAGGGAGGTGTGTGTGTGTGTGTGTGTGTGTGTGTGTGTGTGTGTGTGTGTGTGTGAGCCTGTGTATGGAAGTGTGAGTGCGCCTGTGCCTGTACCCCTATTTGTGTGTGTATATGTGCCTGTTTTTGTGTGTGTTTGTGTGTGCATGCTTGGCCCGCTGTGTGTGCAGCTGTGGCCGTGTGTGCATGTTTATGTATGTGTGTGTGTGTGTGTGTGTGTGTGTGTTTCCCCGCGTGCACACATGGCTGTCAGTTTGTGAATAAACCCCAGTGTGATATGAAGCTGAAACATGTTTTTTCCATCTGGTCGAGTTTTACGAGTGTTCCTGCTTTAAAAACGCATCAGAGGAAACCAAGAAAACTAAGCACAGCAGCAACATGCAGCTTAGAGTCAACTCTGTCTCACACACACACACACACACACACACACACACACACACAAACAAAAACAATTCTCACATGTACAGACTCACAGAGACACACAAAAAAACACATACACAGAGTTCTTTTGTTATGAAAGTCCACCATATGAGTGTGTGTGTGTGTGTGTAATAAGCCCCAGTCCCACACCGGTGCTTAGTCTCTCTCATACACCCCAGACCGGAAACAGGACCTCAGGGCTAGAGCAGAGTGTGTGTGTCTATGTGTGTGTGTGTGTGTGTGTGTGTGTGTATGTGCGTGAGAGAGAGAGAGAGCGAGCAAGAGCAATTGAGAAAACAAGGGGGTACTACAGGCTCTGGGTCGAGGCCCAGTGTTTTTTTTTGTGGAAATCCCTTTTCTCTTGATTTACTTTCTAACATGGCCGTTCCAGTCCTGTAGTTCTTCTTCTCTCCCTGCAGTGACACAGCAAAAAGATCCTCCCTGCCAAAACTGAGCTGCAAACATAAAAGATATTTTTCCACTCGGACAAATTTGTGGCATTGAAAACAAATCAGAAAACTCACCGCAAAAAAAATAAAATAATAATAAGGTAGGCTCCTGGGAAATGAGGGAGTGTTGAAAGCTATGAAGCATATTTGCTGAAGTTGGCCAAAACAGTTTTAAACTTCCGCACCTCATCTGCAAAGGAAAACTGACAATACACTGTTCCAAAAAAAAAAAAGATATACAAGACAGATTACGTAATGTAGAAGAACAGTTCTACCAGTCGACAGCATTGTTCTTCATTATGCTTTTGTTCCATCGCACGCCATGTCATAAACGTTAAATTTATCCCATTTATTAATCCTCATCCAAGCCAAAGCCAATATTGCCCATCAGCTACACACTATAGCTCAAAATGTTGGCAGCATGTCACATCCTTAATGGGTGTTTTATCCCCTTGGCCAAACTGTTGTGTATTAGGCATGGCAGCGCACCAATGACAGTATGACGGAAGTTATAATCAATTAAATAAACAACTTTTCTCGACTTTGTTTATGTCTACAATTTCCTGAGGGAGTCCGATAAGAATCTCCATCTGCGGCCGTGTTTGCTTGGAGTGGCTGTAAAATGTTATTTCACTCACTGTAATAGCATTGGTATCGTTCTATTAGGTATATTGTATTATGGCTGATACTTTATCGCCCGCGGCAACCGAGATATATCTGCTTTATTATGTAGCTGCACCTGTCCTGGTGATTTTTTGAGGAGACATATCAAATATAAACATAAGCCAATAATTACTCTAATATTGCTGTGTCTTTATTATACGTATTACTGCGTGTTTACATGAGGTTAATGGACAAAATCCCCAGAAGTTCCAGTCATCTTTTCTGAGAAGGGGATGAGTCATTAAAAAAAACTCTCATTCTACAGACCAGACTAAACATCAGACCTTAACTAAAGTAAAATAGACATAGGAGCGCTACTGGTGCAACAGAAGAGGATGCTCTTTGGTCTATATGGGCAAAAAACCTCTGATAAAACACGAAAAGTCCTGAAAACTCCAGTGAAAACTCCTCTTTGAAGTATCAAAAGGCTAAATGCTTTATTACATCATAGGAGCATTAAAAAACAGCAACATGTTTTTAAGATGATTGATTTGTCAACTGTGTGGCTTTGACACGCTCAACAAAGCTCTATGGCCGAAGCATGTTGGGTGTTTTTTAATGCTTCTATGATGTAATAAAGTACTCAGGCTTTTGATACCGCAAAGAGGAGTTGCCTTGGTTTTTTCTTCAAGTTTTTAAACATTAGACGTTATTTAAGAATACTACTCTATCATGGATGGATTACGGATTATTTGATAATTTATAAAAAGAAAGTCATCTGAATTTGTCTTTCCACATACGCCTAAGTGTAGCCCAGTTTTGGTTTTAGTGTATACCAGTACCATAGATGAACCAGCTGCCCTCCAGTCACCAGCTCCTACCTGGAATTCAACTTCCTGCTAGTTTAATCTCCAGCATTTACATGTAAATGCTGGAGATTAAACCAGCAACCTTCCAGTTATTGGTCAACATCTCTGCCCCTTCCTCAAGGCCAACCTGCCAACGCAATCTACTTAGTAAATGAGGACTATTGTGCAGAGTCTTGCCAGGTTTTGCCAGAAATACCTCTCCACTAAGATCATCTCTCTGAAAAGCTTTTGGAAAACCGAGCACCGATAGCTCAAACTATCTTATCCCTCCAGCTGGTAACAGAATGTGTTATTTTCTACAGTAACCCCATTGAAAAGTAAGTAAGTAAGGAAAGTTTATTTATATAGCACCTTTCAGAGAGCAAAGTCACAAAGTGCTTCACAGGAGTAAAATAGTTAAAATAAGACCATCAAATAGTAAGAAACAATAAAACATAAAAAACAAAGGACATAAAAACACACAGAAATACACCATACACTATATGATTACAACATCTACAACAATCGTTTATTTTCCCTCTGTGTCTGGAGATGACACATGACAGAAGGGAGGAAGGAAGGGTTGAAAGAAGGATGCAGCAGATTGCAATTACAGAAGATGGAGAGGTCATTCTCCTGCACTGTAGACAGGACTATCTCCTTTCCCTTTCACAGAAGTTTGATGCCAATTAGACTACCAGAAATAACAGCCAGCAATATGTCAATATAATGTCAATGCTGAACAAAAAAAAAACACCCAAACACATCATTTCTATCGCTTAAATTTTAAGTTAAATTGATTTATATTGATTTAAATTGAAGTCCCAGATCCATATCACCACCAAACTCTAATCAATTGATCCTTGGTCCAAGGCCAGTATTAGTGTTACTGTAGTGGGAAGCCTGGTAAGAGTTTCACGTCCATGTGAACAGTATTTAATGTAGTATGGCGTTTCTGAGATGATACAAATCAAGCTCTATACCATCAAAACATATACTATACACTAAAGCATTACCATGCACTTTAGCACACTACATAAATATTGGACACACAGAAGTGAAACTGCAACCAGTTTACCTTTGCACAGCGACACAATGGTTGATCAAAGCCGACAAAGATCAAAAAAGCTCATCGCTTCTGTTTTGCATCTGTGGTTTATGACCTTTGCATGTGCAGAAGGAGTAGTCAGTTTAGCTTGAGATGCATAGATGTCTCTCGATCATTTGCCCTGTCAGTTCCTCAGGTCATCTTTTGTACTTGGTGTCTGTTGGTGTCTGTGGTTCACGGTCACTATGTTCCCACAGGCAACAGATATGAAGCCTTCAAAAATTTATTAGCAAGTAATTAGATGTCATCAAGGAGTACAATCTTTCATATCTTCTCTCTATAGTACTTTAAAATAATATACAATAGTCTCACTTTACTGAATGCCTAATGACTGCTGCTGCACTGACACTCCGTCCCCAAGAGGAACTGTTTGGGAATTGTGGCAAATTTTGAAAGAATAGTCTGGTAATCAATTCCTTAAAAGACATGTGTAACACGTGCTACAACAATACTAATGCAAGATAAATGTATAATAAGGGACAAAAAACAGCCTTTTCCTATTTGTTCTTATATTTCCTAGATTTGTTCTTTTTTTTATCATTATTTTATTTTTCCATTTGGCCTATGTGAAAACTTTGTTGTGAACGTTTTTTGTTTTAATCGCTTTACAAATAAAGTGGACATGATTTGCTGTGATTGATGGACCTTCAGGCTGTCATCTAATCTGCATGTAATTTTGAGGTTCACAGTCATTATGTCCTAGAGGGAGCAGTAACTTGGCTATTAGCCGCACTGAAAGGAGGCAGTTGAGTGACCGTTGCAGTACTAATGCAGGAGAGAGCCGTAATGGGGGTTGGGGGGAGTGGGGGGGGGGGGGGGTGGTTGAACCTCTATGGCAACTACTGTAGATGAAAGACCATCTATTCCACTTGTCATCTGCGGTTTACGGTCATTATACGTCTGGAGGGAGCAGTCACTCGGCCATCAGATGCCTGAGGGGAGTAGTCACTACTAGAAAGCAGAGGAAGTGTCAGTCGCCTCTCAGTACACATTCCCCACGCTTTCATCAGACCCTTGGAAGTCTAGACCCTGCAGAGAGAGATCCTGTCATTGTGTGTGTGTGTGTGTGTGTGTGTGTGTGTGAGAGACTATGTTTGCGTGTATGTGTAACAGCCGGTGGGTGGGTAAAAGGGAAAGCTTGAGCAAGGGAAAGAAGGACATAGAGAAAGTGGATTTATGTATGTGTGTGCCTCTTCATGTGTGTATATGTGCACTGTAAAAGAGAAAGTTTGAATGAATGGGTTGGTCAAAAAAGTGCAAAAAAGTGTGTTGTAAACCAGAAAGAGAAAGAGAAAGAGACATGGGGGTTTCATGGGGGTTACGTGTGTGTGTGTGTGTGTGTGTGTGTGTGTGTGTGATATGCCTTCACAGCAGGCTGTTGAACCCCGGTGTTGAAGACAGAGAACAAAACGCTTGCTGTGCCTAAATGTGTGTGTCGACACTCTCTCTTCATGCTTGTTAGCAACGTGTGATAAAGTCTGGGTGTGTGTAAGAGAGAGCGACAGAGAATAAAGTCTGTGTGTGTGTGTGTGTGTGTGTGTGTGTGTGGCTAATAGGCCAGGACAGGACCACCCTGCAACCCATACAACTGAGGTCATTACTCAAGCATCGACACCAGGCTGCATCCACATATTCACGACATACGCCTAATTATACACACACACACACACACATTAGCACAGTCACACAGACACCAATATACATACACACATTCACCTGTTATCTCTGTCTCCCTCACATACACACACACTTCGTCAAGTTTTTGCCAATGTGCATGGAGTAACAAGCACATATACTACCACACTAACTACTAAGCACATACTACCATACTATCATACTACTACACACACATACATACTACTAAACATGCATACTACCATATTTTCTTGAGTCAAGTAACATTATCTTGATACTGGTAGAGTGGTCTGCCTTGTTTAAAGATACTGACACTTATTTCAAGATAATTCCTGAAAAAAGTGAAACTGCATTGGAAACAACAGGGATTACACTTTCACTTACTTTAATAAAAACTAAGATTTCAAGAGCGAACATGAGTCTAAGAATGAGTCTCTTCAGAATTTTTTTTTTTTTTTTTTTTTTTGCAGTGCTCCATTTACCTTACACTAACTGGGATAAACTGACTGGCTCCATTGTGCTAGTCAAGTCAATCCTAGAACAGAAATTGAATCTATTTCAAACAGTAACTAAGCCCAAGTCTGCTCCCAGTCTCTCACCGATCCATCATCTGGCCCTTTGGTCTCCAGGCTGCTCTTTATGAAATATAGGAAATAACGGCCCTGCGAGGAGTAGGCTTTAAGGGAAATACCACTGAATCTCAGCTCTGACATGTGTTATTCCTACACCCAAGGAAAGTTTAGTCTGTATTAGTGAACATTCATTAATGTCTCCGATGGCCAGACAGACGTTTGACCCCTCCCCGATCTGGGAAGTTGTAGTGATATACAGTATGTTCAACAGGGAATTCATTGAAAAATATGGAAGAAAAATAGGAATGATTTTAGGAATGTGCATGACTTTCTGGGGATAGTGATTCATTGCCCCCTTTGGAACTGATAAAACACTATGATCTACAGCTTATTTGGGTGTAAAAAGTTTGAATAAGAATTATATATAAGTCCACAAAGTCAGTCTCTCTTTCATTATCAATGAATCAAGGAGCTCCAGGTGTTCATACTGATGCACAGTTCCAGAGAGAATGAATTGTGCAAGATGAGGAAAAAGATAAATTAAAGTCTCCAGGTCAGGATGATTTTCTGGGGAGTTGAATACCTTTTTTCCTCTAGTTTGGAGCTGATAAAAACGCTATCATATGAAGTTCATTTTGGATGTAAAAAAGTTCAGAGAAAAATTGAATGAGCCCAGAAAGCCAGCCTCTCTTTCATTATCAATGAAGCAGCTCCAGGCTGTGTACACATCAGCATGGCATCCCAGATGAAACTCTTGGCTCTCCGGTTTGCAGCTCTGAAAGAGAATTGTTCATTTTCACAAAAAACGGACTGATCCGAGCTAAGTCGTTACAGCAACACATAAATTATCAAATCGAATATTCCCCGAGGCTCGTACACATGTGGGACGCTATCGTCAGATGCAAAACCGTTTTGTTTTTTTTAATATAAAAAAAATAAATGACCAAAGTGCACCGAGTTCAGCTGTGCCGCATTCTTCCCAGCCAGACTTTGATGTGAATGAGTTATGAGAGATATGACGGAGGTAACATCTGAAACTGATAGAAACTCTCTTCACTGGACGCTTTGATGCTTGTCTGTAAAGTCTGCCTATGGGCTAGGCTTGATGGTAATAGCTAGCATGCCTGCCTGTAGCTTAGCTTAGCTCAGTTCAGCTGGCTAACAATTAGCTTGTCTGCTTATACCTAAAGTAGTATGAGCAGATATTTATCAACTTATGGCATTGTGCCTTACTTGCACACACACACACACACACACACACACACACACACACACACGGCTAGCCAGGTGCTGCTGGTTAGAGAAGCATGGTGGCCATTTGTGGGGATATTCTAATATTATTCACATTCATATTGATTTAAAAAGCAGGATTTTCTTTGCATCTTGATGCTGACTGAGATGATTTATGAGCTGGGTTCTACAGATTTTGAGCTGGCTGTGGGCCTGATGCACAAATCACCACTTGGCCCAGTTGTAGCAATGTGATATTTATATATATGTATGTATGTATGTATATATGTATATCTGCTGAACAAGGCCAAAGAGAAAGTGAGAAAACTGACTTCAAAGTTGATCTCCTGTCCTGACGAGAGCCTGGCTGATACAGAAGAGGCTGCTATATCAGCATCATTGTTTTTTATGCTTTATTGTCAAAGGATACAACATGTATGATATGTTTCAATCAAATACATCGTTCCTTTGACATTTTTTTTCTTTGTATATACAATATTAACATAATTTATATAATTAATGGGTGTAATTTGCGGTGATATGGAATGTAAACTTTCCTCTCCCCTTTCCTCATCTCCTCTCCTCCTTTCCTCCTTTCCTTGTCTCCCCTCCTCCTTTCCTCTTTTCAGGTCATGTCCTTTCCTCCTCTCCTCATTTCCTCTCCCCTCCTTTTCTCCTCTCCTCTCGCCCCTCCTCTTTTCTTCCTCTCCCCTCTTCTTTTCTCTCACCTCCTTTCCTCCTCTCCTCTCACCCCCTTTCCTCCTCTCCTCTCACCTCCTTTCTTCCTCTCCCCTCACCTCCTTTACTCCTTTCCTTTTCTCCTCTCCTCATCCCTCCCCTCCCATCCATTCCCCTCTCCCCTGTACTCCTTTCTTCCTCTCCCCTCACTTCCTTTCCTCCTCTTCTCTCCTCTCCTCTCCTGATTTCCTCCTTTCCTTTCCTCTTCTCCTCTCCCCTCCTTTTCTCCCCTGCCCCTCTCCTCCTGTCCTCTCCCTTCACCTTCACCTTCTTTTCTCCTCCTTTCCTCCCCTCACCTGCTCTCCTCTCCTCCCCTGTCCCTTTCCCCCCCTCTTCTCCCCTCACCTCCTCCTCTCTTCTCCCCATCACCTCCATTCCTCCTCTTCTTCCCCCTCCCTTCTCCTCCTGTGCCCCTTTCCTCCTCTCCTCTCCCCTCACCTCCTCTCTTCTCCCCTTTCCTTTCTGCCAGCTCTCCACACAATGAGCTTATTGTTCCTGTTCCCCCACCCCAGAAAGCAGACAGAGCTATGAAACAGGACTTCTACAACCCAGCACACACACACACACACACACACACACACACACACACACAAACACTCTCACACACACAGGGTTTCTTTCTCTAACTTTCTCTTTTTTGCAACACACACACACTCACACACACACTCTCAAACAGTTGCTGCGTCCCGGCAGCCTCAGCACAAGGCTTGGATTGAGAGTGTGTGTTGAGTCATGTGTGTGTGTGTGAGTGTGTGTGTGTGCAGCAGTGAGGTTCTGATTCAAAACCCCCAACTCACGTTACAAACCTTTGTGTGAGTAACCTCATTTAATTTGCTGCCTGAAATATGAGCCAGATAGAATAGAATAGAATAGAATAGAATAGAACAGAACAGAACAGAACAGAACAGAACAGTATATGGAGGTCTGACTCATAGAATAGAATAGAATAGAATAGAATAGAATAGAATAGAATAGAACAGAACAGTATATGAGGCTCTGACTTATAGAATAGAATAGAACAGAATAGAATAGAACAGAACAGTATATCGAGGGCTTGGAGCCAAACGGGCATAAGTGCGTTACAGTAGATTTTAGAGAGCCAAAACAAATTTTGATCAAACTTGGATCAGCCGCCGTTACCACATACTAAGCACAATATTTTAACTTTTTGTGTTATCAGATTGAGCATTACTATCAAAACAATACTGCTACAGTTTAAGTTGAATTATATTTGTTAACTTTTTTAAAAATGAGTGAAATACGCCTTTTTGGCACAAACATTGCCAATACAGCCATGCAGAATATGGGCGTATGGACGTAAACAATTATAAAGCACATTCATTTAAATACAAATCTAGCAATTACACTTCAATCAACACTGAAATATAAAACAAGATCAGAATGAATATCTTTATCTTGAAGTAATGCTCAGCAACTTTCACCAAGGCCTTTAAAATTGTAGGCTACATGGAACATATCAAATTGATTGATACATATTTTCTGTTAAAAACTTTTAATAAACCTTTTTAATAAACCTCTATAGACATAAGAAACTACTTTTGATTCTAAACTACTACTTTTTATTCTTTTGCTAGTATAATACATTTTTGTATGTGTCCCAGGACACATCACTTATTGATGTGTCCTGGGACACATTCAAAGACCTGTAAAACTCCTCATAACACTGAGGGAGAACTTCAGCTACCAGCAGTCTTACTATCAGAGCTCATCTTGACCAGTTCACACTCCTAACATTATAAAATAACATTTTGAATCTATAGGCCTAAGTATTTCATGAGAATATTAACATATTTACATTCATCTAATATTGACCTAGAATATTAATTAGGATATGAATAGGATACTAAAAATGATGTGATCATGCTGCCATGCTAGTATTACTTACGTCAGCATGCATTTTGAGTTGACCTAAGTGCTGTTAGAGTCCTCTACCCACAATGCTTGTTCAGTGTCAAAAGTGTGGTTTTGCTTGGTGTCAAAAGGGCGTAAGTGCAGTTACGCCCTTTTGTCAGCAAACAAAACCCTACTTTTACTGTTACGGCTTTCAGTTTTTGTTTAATTAAAACTTATGGGTCATGATTTCAGTTGTGTCCTTTTGGCAATGAAAAGATCTCACTGAGACCTTTCAATTGATATATAATACTCATATTCTCCCAAAATCGCACTTATGCCCCTTTGGCTCCAACCTCTCGATATGGGGCTCTGACTTATAGAATAGAACAGAACAGAACAGTATATGATGTTCTGACTTATAGAATAGAATAGAATGGAATAGGAATAGGAACAGGAATAGGAGAATAGGAATAGGAAATTCCTGAGACCCAAATATTTAAAAGACATTTCTACTGCACTTCCATAAGAACACTTCAAAAACACTGTTTCCATCGAATTTCAGCTGTAGCAATGACAGCCAAAGAGCGCTGACTCAGCAAAAAAGCCAGAGGAGTGAGCGTTCATCTGTGTAGGAACACATGAGAAACAATGTTTTATTCCTCAGGGGGAAAGCAGTCAACTTACTGGTTAATTATAACTGTGTGCAGACAGGCTGAGTCGGTTTCACAGCGGCTTCTGGTTGGTCCAAAGCCACTGAAAGCAATGTTTCATTTCATAAATAACATATAGGCATTTTAATTTGACTATAATTTTTTCCAGGCATCACAGCTTGGGAAAGCCTAAGTGACAACCAGTGAAACAGCATATATATGTAACACACTCTTTCTTTCTGCAGATCTGGTCTACATGTTTTGGTAAAGCGGGTTTTCAGGCTAATTGGCAGGAAAACAAATCTATGACCGAGGAATTATTCCATGAAAATCCCTCAGAAATGCAGTTTAGAGCAGATGATAAGCTGCATGACACAAACACATGGTCCGCTGTGCGTAACCAAGCTTAACCCTCATGTAACACAAGAAAACTAGTTTATTGTACTACATTAATCTATTGACTCCCTGACTGGTCCAACTAATATCTGTCCCTATAGTTAACCCTGTCTGAATCCCAACAGGTTGTGTTGC
>NW_027283820.1:0-10000 GCF_046629955.1 Centroberyx affinis
TTTGTTTTCTCTCTCTCTCTCTCTCTGGATAGTTTTCGAGCGTAATTTGCAACAACGTGGCCCTGCATCTCTTCAGTATACTTTTGCAATATTTATTTATTTTTTTTCACAATAAAAGTCACGACACCCCCCCGGGGGTCTTTTATTCCCCCAAAACGAACGCAAAAAAAAAAAAAAAAAAAAAAAAAAAAAAATCGCAAAGACACCTGCTCCTAACTCTTATCGGCTTCTTTAAACACAATCTGCCTCAGCCAAGGATTTTTTTTTTCTTCTTCGTCTTCGTCTTCTTCTTCTTCTTCTTAAGTGTGAGAGTGAGTGGCCACGAATAGTGTGGGCATGCCATCTCGTAACACTATCTGTCTGTCAGGAGGGGCCCGGGTCCCTGCTAGAGTAGGGAGGCTATAAAAGGCTTGTAACCAGGGGACGACCAACAAACAACCACAAACACCCTAGTTATTTCTCTCCACCACCCACCCACCCTCTCTCTCTCTCTCTCTCTCCCTCTTTTTTTTCCCTTCCTCTTCTTTTTTTCCCTCTCCTCTCTCCTCTCTCCTCTCTCCTCTCTCCCCCCCCTTTTCATCTCGGGCCCTTTTTCTGATGCCGAATGCAAATGCGTAGCCCTTGCTGCTGGCGGGCGAAAGGGGGCTGAATTGTGATTAAGAGGGAGAGAAGAAGAAGAAGAAGAGGAGCTCCTTTCTTTGTTCTCCCCCCCGGGGGATGTTTACCAGGAGAGACGCGGCGGATCAGATATGAAAGGCATTCAGGTCAGCATTGATGTGAGCGAAAGTGAAATCGTACCTAAGGCATTCCAAAGACCCGCGGTGTCAGGGGGTCCGGGCTCGCCGTGCCTCTGCGAGTGTGTGTGTGTGTGTGTGTGTGTGTGTGTGTGTGTGGTGTGCGTGTGTGTATGTGTGTGTTCTCTGGCCGCCAGGCGAAAAAAAAAAATAAAAAAAAATATCTTCACACAACAAGCAGGGCGGTCGAGGAGGAAGGAAGAGGGGAGAAAAAAAAAAAAAAAAAGGGAAAAATAAAAAATGAGAAAATGTGTCAAAAATGTTTTTTTATTTTGGAAAAAAGAAGAGGAGGAGGAGGAGGAGGGGGGGGATGAAAGTTTTCTGTCCGGTGTCCAGGACGCTGGTGTTGAGATGATCATTAGAGGGGGGGGGGGGGGGTTGTTTTTTTGGGTGGGTGGAGGAGGAGGAAGGAGGATGGAGGGGGGGAATGGGGGGTGGGGTGTACAGCCACAAGCCACGCTATTTGCTTTTATCTGCCTTATCAAAGCTTGAAAAAAAAAGTGTGTGTGTGTGTGTGTGTGTGTGTGTGTGTGTGTGTGTGTGTTGGTGTTTGTGCGGAAACGCCGCTGCAGAGCTACACTCCTGATTTAATTCCTGGTGGAAAGGAAAGGCTCTATTAGAGGATTTTGTCGAATATATCGGCTCTCGGAGGAGGTGTGTCATCGTCGAGCGGTGACGGGGCCGTGTGTGACATGTACGCAGAATAAAACCAAATAAAAAATAAAATAACGTGGATTACAATAAGTGTAAATAATCTTCGACAGACTGGATAAATGTTTCCTTTCCCCCCTTCTTCCTCGTCTGTCACCTTCGCTCCTGCTCCACAAAATCACAGCGATCTCTTGTAAAAAAGGGGGGGGAGGTCCATTCATTTTTATGTGGCTCGGCTATGTTACACTTGACTCACACACACTTGGAGCAGATGGATATATTTAGCTCGTGACGACTGCAGCCGAGGGAGAGGAGGAGGAGGAAGGAGGAAGGAGGAAGAAAAAAATAATACCAAGTGATGCAAAAAAAAAAAAAAAAAGCTACCCGTACGTACGGCTCGGGATGAAAAAATAATAAGGCCTCACGCAGCACGCCAAAGTGCAATGTGTAGTTGTGACAGGACAAATATGCGTTCCTTATTAGCCCGCGTGGAGGAAAACCTGCTAGGCCGTTTTACATGGGGTAATTGGAATGTGTCTGTTCGATTCAACCCGCGCTGTATAAAAAAAAAAAAATAAAAAAAACACACACCCGGCACACACCGTTCAGTCGCTGCAGACCTGACGCCCGCTTGCCCCCTGCGATATCTCGCCAGTAATTATTTCACTTGCTTAAACAAAATAATCCCTTTTCCCCCTCAACAGCCTTTTTCGTCCCATCCCTCTCTCTCTCTCTCTCTCTCCTCTCTCTCTCTCTCTCTCTCTCTCTGTCTCTCTCTCTCTCTCTCTCTCTCTCCTCCCGGCAGCAGAAGAAGCCATCATCAGGAACGGAGGTGCCCGTATGGGAATGGCAGCGGCAGAACGGACAAACCCAAACCCCCCCCCACCCCCCAACCCCCACCCCCCCGCCACTATTGACGGTATAAACATGTAAATGAAACACATTACGGCTGACAATCAATTGTCCGGGAGCACCCCGCGAAACCTGCCCTCCTCCTCCTCCTCCTCCTCCTCTTTTTTTTTCTCCCTCCTCGGTGACGGTGGCAAAAAAAAATAAGACCGCATGGGCCTACCTTGAGGAGAGAAAATGTAGAAGAAGAAGAAGAAGGAGGAGGGAGGTTGGAGGGTGGATGGGACATGGGTGGTGAGAAGAAGAAGAAGTAGAAGAAGAAGACGAAGAAGAAAGGGGGCGTCTTTTTTTATTCCCCAACTCTTACAAAAAAAAAAGGCATAAGAGGAATAATAGAGATGGACAAATTGTTTAGACTGGCAGAAATCTGGCATTGTCTGGGCCTGAAAGCAAGGCTACCCCCCCTCCACCCCCCCACCCCTCTTTCCCTCCACTCCCTTTCCCCTCTTTTTTTTTTTTCCCACCTTGAGCGTGAATCCATGATAGCTTTAATAACCATGTTCAGACTATTGTATCAAAACTCCAGCAGCCACAGAGAGAGAGAGAGAGAGGCAGAGAGAGATTGGCCTCTTCTTTCTGCTTCTTCTTCTTCTCCTCCTTCTTCTTCTGCTGCTGCTGCTGCTTAAGATTATGTAATCAGGGGGTATATATCCTGACACCGAAACGCACGCCTGGGGTACGGAGGGATAAGGAAAGGTGGCGTTAACAGGGCGACGCAGAATCAAAACGTTTACCCCCCCAAAAAAAAAAAAAAAGAAAAAATTGCAACATCTGTATTTCGCTTTTCATCTTCTCCTCTGACAAATAATACAAAAAAAAAGGAAAACCGCCACAGTTGGACGCAAAGAGACACCAGAAGAAGAATCTGCTTCACGTTGAAAAATCAAAGCAAACACGATGACAAAAATAATAAGAGAGACGGTTTTTTTTTTTTATGCTGTAGCGCCGGTTGAGTAATAAGAAAATAAGGACAGGTGTGCAAGTGGTTTTTCTGTGTGGAGGGGGGTGCTGCAGGGTGGGTGGTGGGTGGGTAGGTGGGGTGGGGGAGGGGAGGGGGGGATGCACAGCTGGATGTGACGAGCAACACCTGGCGAGGGCCAAAACTCTCAAACACTTCACGCTGCCGAGGATCGAGTTTCACACCGGGAGAAGAGAAGAGAAGAGAAGTGGAGTGGAGAGAGAGAGAGAGAGAGAAAGAGAGAGAGAGAGGGGGGACAAAATGTAATTTCTCGTTGTGTTTTTTTTTTCAAACCTCGCTGCCATTTCCAACTGTAAGCAAAGAAAAGGTAGAGAGCTCATTTGGGTTTTTTTGGGGGGGGGTGAGGAAGGATAATAAGAGGTGAAGCTGTGTGTGAGGGAAGCTGCTGTCTCCTCCAACCCGGAAGGCCAGCAGGCATCTGGATCAAAATGTCATTGGTTCGACAACTTAGTGAGCAAATGGCTCATTAATACTAATTGGCACAAATGCATACTGCTGCCCCTTCCGTTTCAAAAATCCCTAAAAAATAATCCCAATAATTCCAGTTTCTCCATATGTAAGAATACATTTAATCCAAATTGTATCATCGCAAAAAACTGACAGCACCGAGCCTCGATCGCTGAATTAAAACGTAAAAACAAAACCAGACGTCAAAAAAAAAAAAAACACATCCGGCGTTTTCTTTTTCTTTTCTTTTTTTTTATCAGAAATAATCACAGGTGGCACGCAAATTATAATTTACATCGCAGCACATTCGCTTACACACCGCCACCTCCGAAAGTCACTCGGTGGAATTAGCTGTAATTTGTGCACATTTCACATTTTGTGTATGTTCATCTGATGTGTTGGTTAAGGGGCAGAGGGTGGGGGGGGGTGAGGGGGGGGGTCTGGGCCTGGGTCCGTCCCTCCAGCTGCTGGAATTAGACACGTCCCACGTCTGTGTTTGCTGCGTTTCGTGCATTCACAGCGTTTGTTAGTTACTGCTGAAGGGAGTCGGTGTGTGTCCTGTCTCGGCCGTCACACACACACACACACACACACACACACACACACACACACACACACACACACACACTCGCCCTGCCCTGCCATCCCTCCATAGAGCCAGGCAGGAGGAGGAGGGAGAGAGAGAGAGAGAGAGAGAGAGAGTGGCCGAGCCTCAATAAGCCTCTGCATTCCCAGGGGGGAGGTGGAGGGGGGGTGGAAGGGGGGGGGGGGCATCAGACAGAGCTAGTTGTTATGGAAGAAAAAGGAAAAAGCACTCACACATATTTCACGTTTTACAAACTGGGACGATGTTACATCCATGTTGCAATTTTTACAAAAATGTGCACGCTCCTGCATGGAGGAGCAAACACATTTTTTAAAGAAGGGATAAAGAAAATATGTATATATATGTATATTCTTTCTATACTTTGCCAAAGCTTGCATCTCTTGTCAAGTTTAAGGGTGTGAAAATTATATTTTTAAATATTTGCTTTGCTCATATATCATTTTATCAAATGGTGCATTTTGGTACAATGCCTAACACTCCTACTCTCTCTCTACAAAACAGGTGGCAACTGCTAACCAGGCTGTAATATCTATAAGAGTGTGTTATTATTATATCTTTTTTTTTTTTTTACATGTGAATATTGCAAATGTTCATCTTGGAAATCTCCAGCTCCACTGTTGTGCTCCTGTGCTATTTAGTGTGGAACAAAATGCTTGTCTGCTATTGATTGTGTGAAATCAATAAATGAAATCTGATCTAGAAAATAACCTATGGGGGGAGAGATTAAAAAAAAAAAAAAAAAAAAAAAACTGGTGTGGGGAAGAGAATAAAAGAGCCTCATCTGAGCAGCTAAATCACAGCCTTAACGTTTTTACTCCAGTCCACCGGTGTAACGGAGTCTGTGGAATAATCAGAAATAACGGGGCCAGGAAATGTCACTGCAGATTTGCCTCTTGTGGGAAACAGTGGAGTCAAATGGGGAAAGAAAACCAACAAATCTCCACCTCCAGCGCTGCGGTCCAGACCCAATTAATGTCCACCATTTATCGGACATGTCAGCCTATTTATTTATGATGTCTCCACTATAATAAACTTGTTGATATAGGTAAACTAAAAAAAAACGCACAGGGTTAAAACTAAACCAACAGCCACATGCCATCCACTGTGAATTATTTTACCACTCTGTTTGTCCCGTGCAGCCCCAGAAAACAGCGAGAATCTGGGATCATTTAGTTGGAAATTTGCCTTAAACGGGGACCTAAAGGCCCGCATAGACAGAGACACAGCACGGGGAACGCATGGCAGCGGGTGGATTAAATCAAACCAAAACTTGAAAAATCACAAGATTCGACTTCCAAACCGAGCAGACCGAGTCTCTCTTCCAGCCACCGGCGGTCTCACTGACCACCGGTCCTCATAGCGGATTTTGTCCCATGCGAGAAATAAAGACCCGCGGCACCAACTTTCCAACATCCCCAAGTTTCCAAGTGGACCGAACCTCCTCGCAACATTTCCGAAATAACAGCCCGAAAACACACATTTTACCCGCTCTATTTCTAATATTCCAGAAGCTCGGTTGGACGCATTTACGCACATTTTCTCCCCCGGATAGCGGTCCCTTCCTCCCTGCGTAAAAAGGGGGGGAAGGCAGGCAGCAATGCGCACTGGCGTTTCCAGCGCCAGCCGCGGACCCTAACACACCCCGAGCCGCAGCGGAAGCCTCCAAACCAGCCTCACATCCAAGATTTCCCCCCGTCTCTTTTTTTTGTCTCCCCTCCCGTTATTTTCTTACCGTTTTTCCGTCTCGGGTTGGCTTGTTTTCGCCTCTTACACCTGGGGCCATCCGCCATGATCTCTTGCTTCATTGATAAGTGTGTGTGGGATCAGATGGCAGCTCGCATGGACTCGATTCCTTGATTTCGGCTTGATATCTGACGGGAAAACACACACACAGCGGCAACAATGTGGGTATTAGCGTGGAAGGTGGAGATCCACTTGCGCCGGGTGCGCAAAGAAACTGCAAATGTAAGTTGGATGGATGGATAGATGATTTAAAAAAAAAGAAAAAACAATGCGCCGTGGGTGAAACTATGAAAAGGAGCGATAAGGGGATCCGTGTCCATCTAATTTTGATTTTCAGCTGATCGGCTCTCTGCTTAGTGGCAGAAACAGCAAAGCAAACAGGAGGAGCAGGCAGCCAATTGTAATTTCTTATATTAATAAAAGCCATAATTCACTCCGCCGATGGGGATTGCAGCGAAAACATTGCATTGTTATTTAATCAAAAAAAAGTTTGACAATTCGCTTTGGAATTTTTCTACACTTTAAAAAAAAATAACTGTGGTTCTTTTTTATTGAAGCTGACAGGCTCAATTCACGTTTTGCGATAATACTCCGGCTTTTGGCACAAGAGGCGAAATAGGTTAATAAATCAGATTTCTGTCAAATTGCGGGTCAAACGCGACGCTTCCACGCTGGAGAAGACAAACCGGGAATCAGTCTCAGCCTCAATAAGCCTTCAATGTGCGGTCTTATAAAAAAGTAACTTCACTAAACACTTGTACGTGCCTGGGAAAATTGAAGTTAGGCTCCATAAACTATATTCCAACCTTCCGTCCAACATCCAGTAAATAACAGATGGGGTATAATTGTCAAAATGTGCCAAATCATTGCGGGCTGTAAGGAAATAAGAAATCTTTAACGCACAAATGGCGCATAAACAAAAGCGATAAGACTAAAATAGCCTGTTCGCCTATTACCAGCTGATTTATCAACGCAAATACCGTTATTAGGATAAGTGAATATTGACAAGAGGTCTTTTTTTTGTTGTGGGCACTTGAACAGCAGCTGAATGGCCGAATGATACAAACAGACACTAATATAATACAAGCTGAAGAGACGGAGGGGAAAAGGGACGCAGATCGCCTTTTTGTCCAAAGGATAGCGGCGTTGCGCGCCGCCAAATCCCCACAAAACCCAGCTTTCCCTCCGCTGTTACAAACCTACAGCACCGCTCTCCATCACGGAGGTAAAAAAAAATAAAAAAAAATACCCCGCACCTATTTCCACCTGCGCAGGTAAAGCAAAGTTGAGACTCTCCAACTCTCCTACAGACGGATTGAAGTTAAAATCTCCCGACGTTTTCCAGCCTCTCCGCGACAAAAAATATAAAGGTGATCAAGGTAAATTAAAAAAAATAGGAGGAGACACATACCTGTTTTTTGGGGCGGGAGGGGGGGGATAGAGGTATCTTGTGGCTAGGAGTTGCGAGGAGGGATGATAACCGGAGCGCGTCGGTGAGCGGATCCTTTTCCACCGGTGATAATAAAGCCTTAGAAATAAAAGCCTTAGAAATAGTTGGGAGGAGGGAGGGACCGCTATTCCTGCTAGGGCAGGTTTACAACTGATGTCTTACACCCACTCCAGGAAACAAACCTGGGTAGGGACTGACGTGTTACGCCTCTTCTAATGACATTTTTTTTCTTTCCACCTCCTTTTCTTTGCCGTATAACACAGAGGAGAAGCCCCCTGAAACGCACGCCACCTATCTTCACGGGAGGGGATAATTGAGGAGAGCCAAACGTGAGCATCTTCTGGGCTGAACGTGAAGTTTTTTTTTCTCCTTTTCTCTCTCTCTCTCTCTCTCTCTCTCTCCCCCTCTCTCTCTCTCTCTCTCTCTCTTTCTCTCTCTCTCACTCTCCTCTCTCTTTCTCCATCCCTTCTCTTTTGAGTGAAACCAACTATGTCGGGCTGCGACGCGGCGCAAAGCGAGAATAGGCGACAGTGTGTATGTGTGTTGTTTTTTTATTGGGGGGGGAGAGAGAGAAACTTGGAGCGCGTCCACGCCGACCACAATCATGTAAGGATTATTTTTTATTTCTATTTTTAATGTGCAGAAATGGCAGGTTTGATGCGGCAGGGAGGAATCCACATATTCTTCATTATTGTAATTGGCTGCAACTGCAAAAGGTTTGGGATGTTCGGGTTTTTGTCTCCGCTGCAAAAAATGTCCGTTTAGTGCAGGATTGACTCCTAAAAAATCTGATTTTTGTTGAAAAATCCGCAAACATGGTGAGATATTTCTAATCATTTCCAGCGCGAATCAACTTGTTTCAGGGATTTTCCTGCATTAAGCGTCATTGTCTTAATACCAGAGGAATAATCTGTTTTATTCTGCTTTATTTCAAGATACTGACACTTGCTTTTAGGAAATTCCTGAAAAAAGTGAAACTGCATTGGAAGCAAGTGGGGTTATCAGACTTCCACTGGCAGAATCTATCACTTATTTGACGAAAATAATAGATTTTAAGGCTGAAAATGAGGCTAAATGACTTGTTACGATGGACATTTTTTGCAGCGTGAGAGTAAATATTTGTAATTTTATTGCCTGTGCGCTCTGCTCTTCATCACCAGACTCTATCAGTCTCCCTCGGTGCGTAAAGGTGCGCTGCAAGATAGATTACTGTGTGCCGGTGCGATGGGAATGCATGTAAACTCCAAATAACAGTCACACTCTGCACAAATGACATTTGCATTTGTCTCTGCTTATTTGCACAAGTCACTTTCACTAATTTCCAATTGCACCCCCTAACGAAATGAACCAAAGTAATCCTATAATCGGTTTTGCAGGGATACAAATATACAAATATCACCGCAAAACTACACGCCGATACGTGCAGGAGTAACTGTAGCATATAGGAGTATCATAGAAATATTACAGTGATACTATAGGAGATGAAAAATAGCATAAAGTACGATAAAGTGACTATAAACTCACTATTGAGTTCCGCAGACACACTGTAAGTCCCTATAGGAATATTCTAGGATTATTATAGTGATTTTTCGTTCTGGCCGCCACTTAACAGGATGAATCCCCGTTTTCTACGCATTTATTACAAAGTCTGCCTCCTGCCATTTCTCTTTTTGCAACAGAGGGAGAGAGAGAGAGTGAGAGAGAGAGAGAGAGAGAGAGAGAGAGAGAGAGAGAGACTAGTAGCTCCACCTTTGCAACGCCGTGATTGGTTATGTAAATAAAGTATTATTTTGTGTCCTGTCCTCCTGCAGTTTGCCACTGTATGGCTAATTAAATCATCAATCAAGGGGCTGAACTGGTTGATGCCCCCCCCCTCCTTCACCCCCCCCCCCCCCCCCACCCCCCCCCCCCCATCCCAAAAAAAAAAAGCCAATCAGATGCAGGCAAACAGAATCACAGACGAGCAACTGTGTCTTAACTTCTGGTAGGAATCTTGTATCGTTATCTGTAAACTGCATAACAATCTGTTGTTTTCTGTGGAATGACACTTCTACAATTTGCAATTTTTCTAACAAATATAAAAATATGACACTTTTTATTCTCATTTTTTCCTATATCATTATTATTATTATTATTATTATTACAAGAAGTATCTCTCTGCGCTTCCATCTTTTTCCTTTTTTCTTTTTTCCTTTTTTTTCATAATTTCTCAACTGCATGGAGCGGAGAAATGCAGCCAAGGACGCAAATTGTAAATTATGTTTTGTGGGGGTAAGTTTACATTCTGCTGAGCAAACTGACACTGCAGCACCCATCTCCTTCATTTCCTTCACTCTTTTTTTTCCCATCCGACAACAAAGAGGAGAGGAGGGGAGGGTAAGGGGGCGCGCGAGGGGGGTGAAAACGGGCCGGTGAAGCCG
>NW_027283820.1:12500-37651 GCF_046629955.1 Centroberyx affinis
CGATCGCTGGTTTACAGTAAAATAAGAGTGAAGAGAGAGAGAGAGAGAGTTAGAGAGATTGAAACACTCACCCATCGCAAACGTCCATGTTGATGCTTTCGCCGACTCAGCCGCCAGGAATCCCTCTGTTCCTATTGGCCTGATTTAGATCTGCAAGAGTCACGTGACGTCCTGCGTCCAGTGACGAATCCACGCTGCAAAAAAACACACCTGACAGCTTTTCCAAACCTGTTTAAATAGTTTAAATTGAGGGTGAATTAGGCAGGTGAAGGTGTCTTTTACCACCAAATTCAACTACAACATCCAACATTAAATTCCAGGACTTTTTCATTGACTTTCAACTCGTTCAGTGGAATGGAAAGACTCAGAATCGGCATGTTTCGGGGTAAAACATGACACAGAAAATGGTCAAAAAATTTTAAAATTACTCATTTTAAACCTGCTGATCTCCATCGCGAGGGTTTTCCTCAGGATGGAAAGTGTATCGATGAATGTGTGTGCTGTATTTTAATCAGAAATCATTCATTCATTTTCCAAAAACTTTTAAGGCCTTATTTTTCTAAGCTTTAGCAGCCAGGATATCTGCGTACATTTAAACATTTTGTTGCAGGTGTGAAGGAAGTTGGATAAAAGACATCAGGTAAAAAAAGGGCAGAGCGTGTTGCGAGTATTTTTCTTGGATCTATACAAACTTTTAAGGATTTTCAAGGCCAGATTTTCAAGTTTCATATCGTCCGGCTAATAGAGGAATGAGGTTTCACGCTCCAAATGGCACCATGGGGAAAAAAACAAAATCATTATTTTGACAGTGGATCAAAAGATAAACCGCTATCCATTTTGCATTTCAGGCATTCAGCTGCTGCTCTTATCTTATCCAGAGTTTTTAAAATGAAGCAGAACAGCAGAATAAGCTTCAATCGTAGATCAGCAACATGACACACAACCAACAGTAAGGAGGTCAAGGGTCAAAGCCACGTTACCCAGGCAACAGATGCAACAAACAGAGCTTGACTGATAGATTTTTTTACTGATACTGATATGTTTGTGCCGGGGCTGCCGATAGTCAGTATCTTTAAATTCGACCTTTTTTCATGACAAATGATGAGATGTTTTCAGAGTTTTCTTCTCATCAGGGTGGAAAAGCCTCTGAAGCAGCATTCAGAGCATCATGGGACACTAAAACTCTCCACTGAACCCAGACTGATGACTTTCTGTTAGTGTCAGCAGCTCTTTAAGGCAGAGAGAGGCAGGTTTCACTGCAGTATTTAAAGACTGACAACCATTGAAACCCATAAATAATAATAATAATAATAATAATGATGATAATAAAAATGTAATCATGCATATTTGTGTGGAATCTGAGTCAATTCTAATTAACATCATTCCCATAGACAATTAGTGTTGTATTGATTCAAGATATATCAATATTACAATAAATATGTAATCTATCAATCTGCATTATATCAGAAGTGAAGGACGTTAACTGGCTGCACTGTAAAAAATGTCAATTTTAACTTGTTTCCAGACCTATCAGCTTATTTCATGATATTTTTAGTCAAATTCTCTCACTGCACTGGCAGATAATCTGCTGGTTTCAGCAAATTTCACTTGATTCATGCCAATATGACTTCTTCTTTCAAGAAATAATCATACAACAATGAAGAAAATATGGAAACAAGAAACTTTCTCCAAGACAATTTCACTTTTACCAAGAAAATGTCCTGAAACAAGTTACATTCTCCTGAGAAAAAAGAAATCACATTTGTTGAAACCGGTGAAATTATCTGCCAGTGCAGTGAGATGATTTCACACAAAAAAAATCCTAGAATAAGTTTGATGAGTCTGGAGACAAGAGAAAAGGATAATATCAGTCTCATATATCGGTCTAACCTTAGCAACAAGCATTCCTGTGTCTCTAAATTGATGGTGTATTATGGGTAAAACAGGAGCATCGGTCTGTTCCCACGGCTCTGAAGCGTCCGTCGCTCCCTTGAAATCTTCCAGCTGGGGTTTGAACTCGCGAGGAAAAAAAACGAGCTGAGAGAGAGAGAGAGAGAGAGAGAGAGAGAGAGAGAGAGAGAGAGAGAGAGACCTGCTGCGCTGCAACACCTGACACACCTGAACAGGTAGACTGATATATGGGTCTACTGCTGATACTGGCTTCTTGTTAAATATCTGATATCATCCAGCTCTGTTATGATGGAGGCTACATTACATTTTGTCATACGACTTACAATAAGTACATTTAGTCAACAGTAGTCAAACCAACTGTATGTAGTCTTCATCAGCTAAGCCTTCAATAGAAATAAGTAGCATTAATAGAATCAGAGGGGTTTTTTTTGTTTAGTTTTATTTTGAAACAGTCTGGAAAACCTGATGTGACATTTCAGTTTCTTTGCACATTTTAATTTATTAATTTAACTGTTCAATTATGGGTTTTTGTAAACTGATTCTTCATATAAAGTCAGCAAGTAAAGTAAAAGTAATAGTAGATGCATCCCAGAGCTGCTGACACTAAAAGAACTAAAAGAACTCCATCAGTCTGTGTTCCAGTGGAGAGTTTTAGTGTCCCATGATGCTCTAAATCAGTGATTCTCAACCTCTTTCATATCAAGGACCCCTAATTTAGTCCACATTGGGGCCACGGACCCCCATTTAATGACATTTTGTGTCTCAGACCCAAATCTGAAAATTTGTCCAGAATCCAATGACTATCTGTATTTTAGGAAGAGAGATAAGAGTGAAACTATGACCAAAACAGTCATTCTTCTACATTCTCTAATTGTTTTAACTTCTTGTCAATGAAATAATGCTGAAGTTTAACAATTCATCAATTTGCTGGGGACCCCCTGGAACCCCCTCGAGGACCCCTGGTGGTCCCCGGACCCCACGTTGAGAACCACTGCTCTAAATGCTGCTTCAGAGGCTTTTACACCCTGAGAAGAGGAAAATCCAGAGGGAAACACTGAATACTTGTCATTTTTTTTAGCATGAAAATGGACAAAACTTTCATCTATGACTAACTAACCACTAACGACTTCAGTGTAAACAAATCAGTATCGGCCTTCACAAACCGATATCAGTCGTCGCCTTCATCCACACAGAGCAGCGTATCAATTTACTATTTCATTTTCAGTAATAATATTTCACCACGAAGCCTGTTTCCCCTGCTCTGCTGCAACCCAACAGTCCTGTAAGACCTTAATGCGTTACAGTAATAATGTGACTTCTCCCAGACATCCAACATCTGTCACACATGAAGGAAATGAGGATTTGTTCTGTTGTTTCTGTGTGAAATATTTAGTTATGATCATTCACACTGTGTGACAGGCAATATCTCAACAATCCATCCTCTCCTTTTTCATTTTTTCCCACTTTCCCTCCACAAAATTTGCCTCGCCAACACAACTATCGCCATATATTGATATCCATATTTTCTATTGATTTGTATTGTAGAGTTTTGTAGATATGTGTCCTGTCATGAATGCAATTATTTCAGTTTCAGTAAACAATCGACAAATAAGTCACTTTTGTTATGATCCACTCTAAATACTTGACTGAAGCTGAATATATGAATATATAATGAGCAGGGTGTCAGATTATTGCTCTCAGGGAGTAATAATGTAAGAAGTAACATTACTTTTGAGATGAGTAACGAGTCCTTTTTTTTGAGTAACAAACCCAACATGGTGCATGTCAGCCTGATGTTCAAAGGATTTTTTTTTAAAGAATTTTATATTTATTAGATAGTACAGAATATACATATATATAGAGAGAGTATATATAAAGAGAGAGAGTATGTATAAAGAGAGAGAGAGAGGGAATTAGAGAGAGGGGATGACATGTAACAAAGGTGATGAGACAGTTTTAACACTAGAAGGCCAACAAGCCTTCAATTAAATGGTATAAATACAATAATAACCACTTTTTCCTCATGTGATGCAGAAAATCCAACAACGCTGTTAGCAACGAGCGATATATTTGTAAGTATTTTTTAACAGAGTTTTACATTTCTGTTTTATTAGATGGTAGATAGAGAGAGAGAGGGAGGGGAAAAGAGAGAGAGAGGGGATGACATGTAACAAAGGTAATGAGCCGGTTTTATATATAATATGCCGTGGACTGAAGGGAGTAAATACAATTAAAATCACTTTTTTCCTCATATCTACCAACGCTGGCCTGAGCAGAGAGAAGATCTAGAAACAGACATGGACGGACGTTTTGAAAGCTGAGATAATTCACTTTTTTTTTTTTTCAAATTCAGAAGCAGCCGTCGTGTCGCTGCAGCTCGGCCTTCTGGGTGTGAAACTCCAGTATATCCAGCATGTGCTTTTTTTTTTTTATTTATTTATTTATTTTTTTCTTTCTTTCTCGCCCTGAAAGCAAGTTTCCACTCTTTTTTAATTAAAGTAACGGCTGCAGCTGACGTTCGGAGGGCCGGCCCATGCGGCGTCTGACAGAAAAACCCTTAGCGTCCTCCATCACATCTCCTCTCTCCCCTCTGTCTTTCTTTCTCTCTCTCTCTCTCTCTCTCTGTGTGTGTGTTTGTTTGTGGCTCTTCCAGCACTGCAACATCAAACCGGGCAGCATCCCTCGCCGGGTGTTTTTTTTTTTTGGGCTGTGCGAGCGCCGGGTCCCCGCCGTCGGAGCCGCCACCGCCGCCGCCGCCGCCACAATTCCACAACGCCGCAGATTGACGGACAATTAGAGACCAGAGGCGAAGGCTGGAGTGTGTGATCTGCGAGAACTCCCTCCTCAAACATGCAAAGTGAATTTAGTTTACATTCGCCACGAGCGAAAAAAGAGAAGAAGAAAAAGGCTCTTCTTCTCTCACCACATCAGATCTATCTCTCTCTCTCTCTCTTTCTCTCTCTCTCTCTGCAAGCTTTCTTGTCCGAGAGAGAGAGAGAGAGAGAGAGAGAGAGAGAGAGAGAGAGAGAGAGCAAGATTGCCGCATAGCCGATTGCTGCAAAAACAAATGCTTACATCAAAAAAGTATTGATTTTTTTATGTTGTTCTTGTTAGCTGAAAACTGAGCAGAGGCTTCTACAAATGACCACTTATTCGACTGAGACGCTTACAAGAAAAAGACACGCATATCATATGTTGGGCATCTTGTTTTTCTTTTTTTTTTTTTGTTCTTTTTTTTTTGGGGTGTTTTTTTTTCCCTTCTGGTCCCGTGGAAAGAGGTCAGATGTTTTCTTGGCCTCCGAATAATAATGACAGGTTGGGAGAGAAAGCTGACTGGAAATTCACTGAAACTCACTGTGCTGCTCAGACTGCTGATGCCTTTTATTGTGATTTCGATTGTGGTTTTTTTTTTGTGTTTTCGTGGACATTGCATGTTGTTTGCACGTTTGTCTCGATTCTCTTATCGTTTCGCATTGTGGAAATGTGTGAATTTGTGCCCCATCAAAAAAATTTGGGGCGCACTATTCATCCGTTTCCCAGCAGCGATTAGTGCTATGAATTACTATTTCAATTTTAGTAAGGATATTACAGTTACCAATCAAAGAAATCTGTTGTTAACTTTGTTATCGCCCACTCCAAATATCAGAGTGAAGCTGAATCCGTATGAATATTTAAAAAGTAGTGTAACCAATTACGTTTGAGCAGATTTAAGCATCAATGTGGTAAGAGCTGCACGGTTTCATCTTTGACAAATGAAGCGTTTTCCCTCCAAAATGAGATCCACCATTTTAAAAAAGTGACACCCGCTCTCCCATATTGACTGCTGAAGCACATTGTTAGGAGTCATTTTAAGACATTTGCTTATAATGAGAAAGAAATACAATCTAATCTAAACTTGCGTGATGCTTTATTGCGACGTTTCGGTTAGAGCACCTTTACCTGTCACTCAAAGACTTTTAGGTGTTGCAAGAATTATTTCTCCTTTAAGACGTTTGCGTATAAAATATTGCATTTGCATCGAGGACAAAATCATTTACGTTTTTCAAATTCTGCATGATTTTCCAAAGCGGATGTACAGCGTTTTGGAATGAAACCCTTCAAACTCTACAGAGAGGATCGACCATGCAGGATGACTGTTGTTTAATGCGGTGGTGCTCAACGTGGGGTCCGGGGACCACCAGGGGGTCCTTGAGGGGGTTCCAGGAGGTCCCCCAGCAAATTGATGACTTGTTAAACTTCACTATTATTTCATTTACAAGAAGTGAACACAATTAGAGAATGTAGAAGAATGACTGTTCTGATCATAGTTTCTCTGTTATCTCTCTACCTACAATACAGACAGTCAAGGAGTTCTGGACAAAATCATATCTGTCAATAAAAATATTCTCAGATTTGGGTCCGAGAAGTAAAATCTCATCAAATGGGGGTTCTAATGTGGCTCTAATGTGGACTAAAGTAGGGGTCCTTGATATAAAAAAGGTTGAGAATGACTGGCTTAGCAATCAGTTACACTCACTTTTGATATGAGTGACACATAATGAGTGATATAAGCTTTCTTGGCTGGGCCTCTATTGAAAAAGGCATTCTTAATTGCATGCTTACATAAAGGTCCAATTAAAAAATATGGAAGAAAATAGCTAGATCATGTTTTTTATGATCAATAATTCTGCTAATCAATGCCGGAGAGCATTCGAGCATCTTGGAAGAATGCACATAAGAGTGTATATACATGTAATGTGATATGTGTCTATTGTCTGTCCTGTACTGAAGTGAATGTGAGATCCTGTGTCTCTACTGTGTGTCTATTTCTGTACTCATATGACTGCAGAATCCTTCAGTATGTCACCAAAACAAATCCTGAACGTTTATTGTATTTGCCGAATAAAGCGGTTCTGATTCTGATTCTGATAGATCCCACAAGAAAACTTTTTACTCTGTCAAAAAAAAAAAAAAAAAAAAAAGACGACTTATCGCTCGACGAAATGAATAATTGACGGCGGCTCCGATGAATAATTAATCAAACATTTGAATAATTGTTGTAGCTCTAATCTCGACACACATTTGCATATCGGGGGGGGGGGGGTTCTTAATGTCTGCCTCTGTATATGAGTTTACATCCTCTCAGGACACAGAGATAGAATTAATAGATCTGACTTACATCCGTGGAAATGTCGAATCACGCACCACACACACACACACACACACACACACACACACACAGCAAGGCACGGCTTATGTTAAAGGAAAGCAAGGTAGCACGATGATTCAATTTGCCGTTTTACAACCAAATTCATGTGCTTTGATTAAAAATAAATGAACTTACTCAGTTAAAGCTGCAATTTTTGCACGCAGCCCAAACGGCTGCGAGAGCAAGCTGAATTTGGAGGACTTCATTACCCAGAATTCACGTTACTCCACAGCAATAAGCTGCACGCTCCTGAGACCTAGATTTCCTATTTTAAATGGAAAGCAAGCTAAGCACAGTAATTGGATTTGATGTTTTACAACCAAATTGATTGAAGGCAAATCAAAAAATGTTTTGGTTAAAATGGTTTGATGACAGAAGTTCAGGTGCCGCATGAATCGCAAATATTTCTTGGTGTTTGTAAAAAGGGATTTTAAGGCACCATGTTCAATATTTCTTGATGAAGAAATGCACTGGAGTTGTTTTAAATTGTATTTGGAATCAGGTTTTTGAAAATCTTTTCCTTAATATTGCCTTCAAACTGCTTTCACCTGACTGTCAGCGAGATATCTCAAAAATTTACAAACAAATTTGGCTGAAATTTGGTGGACGGATCGCTCTCGGCACAAGGACTCGAGGTTGATTCGATTTTGGTGGATCTGGATCTGGACTATCATGTGACTGTTATGCTGCTGAGGCGTTCATGTGCTGGTGGGAAAGTCCAACATCTGGGGCTTCCGAGGCGTTGCTTTCACATGCTATTTTTTTGTCTGAAAATCAGACCTGGAAGACAAACGATACAGAGGCTGCAGCTTTGAAGTTGGAGAATTGTTCAGCGTTGGCGAAGGTTTGCGCTCTACTGAGTTACTTCTAGTTTCATTAAGAAGCAATCCCAGACCAAAGAGCACCTTCAGCACCGATAGAAACACTCTCTATTCTGTCTTCGTTGAATTTCGGGGCGGGCTTCATCAGGCTGTCAGTCACAGAAAAGTCGACTCAATTAACTTTCCGATCTCTAAACTTTCCGCCGAAGAATTATTTCCAAGTACAGTTTGACTTGTCCAGAAGATCACTGAAAAAAAAAGAAACTAGGCGGCAGCAAACAAATGTGTTTCACCAACTGTGGCAAAACTTTACAGAAAAAAGTCAGCTTTGAACCCTTGGCCTTTCCTCGATAAGACCAGCAAGTTTGCAGTCGGCTTGTTTGCCCTTTTTTTTTTTTCTTTCTCCAAATGTTTGTATTATTTCTCAGCGAGCGCCGCCTCAGACAAACACATCTATTTTATTTTATCCTCCGGTAAAGTTTATGGTCCTCTTGGACTCGGAGAGAAGTGAGTTCACGGTCTGCTGGATGTACTGTACACCTCCACAGCTCATTTTCCACACACCATCCCTCCCCGCGTTGTCATCGGCGGCGTTGTTATCTCCAACAGTCAAAGGATTTCGGGGGAAAAAACGTTGATGTACGCCGGCGTAGGAAGCAAATTGCTATTGCGTTCATCGCTTCTCCTTCCACCTCCCCTCTGTCTCTCTCTCTCTCTCTCCATCTATATCCTTATCCGAGCAAAGCTATCACTCTCACCTCTCGCTTTCTCTGTCATTTTTCTTGGCAGTAGCCTAAACACAGAGACAAGAGGAGGAAGGAGGGTGGGGGGTGGGGGGGATTGAGAGCGGGGGAGTCGATGATTCGTCTTTTGATCCTGGCGTGCTTGTTGTCAAAAGCTGCCCGGATTGAAGAGACTGTTGGCCACAATTGACTGTGACAATTAGGGCGCGATCGCGGTCCCCGAGTGGAGCACTTAAAGGCTAATTTACATGTCACTTTGCTGAATTAAAAAAAAAAAAAAAAAAAAAAAGGGGAGACAAGGGGAGGAGGGGGGAGGAAAGATATTCTGCTTATGCCCTCCCTCTCCCTCCCACTTTCTCTTTTTCTGTCTCTCCTGTTTTTTTTTTTGTTTTTTTGTTTTTTTATTCCTCGATGCCTTGTAAACTGTAATTTGTACACTGCTTTAGGGGGGAACCTGGCAGAAGAGAGGCGATCGGCATTACCATTTGAAAAGAGGCAATCACCAGGCCGCTGCTGAGCCTATTGTCCGGCGGTGGAGGTGTGGAGGTGTGGAGGGGAAGGGGGGGGGGGGGGGAGTAGGAGGGGGGGGGTTGGCGATTTACAGGCGGTGAAGTTAACCTTCTGGCGAGGTAAACTGCACACGATGGGTTGCACCGATATCTATGTAAAAATCGGATATCGTCCACCTTTGACACGATGGAGGTTCATTAGTTTCAGTGGAGAGTTTTAGTGTCCCATGATGCTCTAAAAGCTGTTTCTCCTGACAAGTAGAAAGTCTAGGGGGGGGAGACACTGAATCGTTATAATAATCTCTTGGCATGGAAATGGTCAAATTTAACCCCTTGCACCCTGAGTTTCCCCTTCAATTTCCTCTTAAGTTTTTATTTTTTTAATTTAACCTTTATTTAACCAGGTTAGAGGCTCTCATTGAGATTTAAAAACCTGTTTCACGAGAGAGAGACCTGGCCAAGAGGGCAGCATGATAAAAACAGACAAAACATCCGAGATATCCATAATGAAAAACAGAGTTAGGTACATACAAGGAGAGCATAAAGGGCAAAACAGTCTATTTAAACAGCAATATAATAATATTATATAAGATAAATATAATCCTGGAGAGATATAGTCCTGAAAGAGTCAATCAAGTGGGTTACATGCAGAGACATTTACTAGTAGCTTCAAAGTTCCACACTGTACTATGACATCACAATCATATTCTGCAACATTACATCAAATAGGAAAAAAAATCTAGATGTTTGCGCTTCATTTTCTACACATTTCCCTGTAATTCAGCCTGACATGTTTGGTATCTGTGGAAACCTTGGGATCCGAACTAGAACTTAAAATAAAGTTCTGTGGGTTTGAACAAAGCTGGGCCGTGGGACACGTGTTTTTAATGATGGTCCTGCATGCGCATCGAAAAGTATTCTCCACTTCTCCACGCCGCCAGAACATCAAGAAGAAGACACTGAGTTCCCTGACGTCGCCTTACAGGGTTTTTCTGGGTATCGAAGCTCGCAAAATTCACACACAGTCACCTCTCACTGCCTAATGCAGCTTTAGAAGTACTGAGTATCGGCACAAAATATCAGCTTCAGTCAAAGAAATATCAGTATCAGCCTTCAAAATCCCATATGGTCTGAACCAACAGCTCCCTTCCCTCATGGTTGAAGTTTCTTTTCTCCGGCTTCGACAGGCTGCGCCTCATGTTATCTGGGCTGTTTATGACAGGTGCAGTGTGTGTGTGTGTGTGTGTGTATGTGTGTGTGTGTGTGTGTGTGTGAGAGACCCCCCCCACCCCCCTCTCCTGGCCTTTGAAAGAGAGTGTGGAGTGGCTGGAGTGTGTACACAAACAGCAGGTTGATGGGATAATGCCGATCATCTGTTGCACCGTGTCATTTCTGCGGTGCCATAACCCATTTTTGTAACCGCCCTGTGCACACACACACACACACACACACACACACACACACACACACACACACACACACACACTCTCTCTCTCTCTCTCACAGCCACACACACACATATACACAGATTCACACAGACACACACACCTTTTGCCGGCACTTATTTGTCCTGTTATTTCTAAGGTGGCGCTTGTGGTCACGGTTTCTCTGTGTGTTTCTGTGTCTGATTGAGCACAATATAGAAATAGAATATAGACATAGAATAGAATAGAATAGAATAGAATAGATACTTTCTTGATGTAAAAGGGGCAACGTATTGGCCATGCAAAAGAGAAACAGAGAGGATGAAAAATGGTTCAGCATGTAAAAATGCATCCAAATCCTTCCTGTGTGCACAAACGTGTGTGTGTATATGCATAGGTGTGTGCACGTGTGTGTGTGTGTATGTGTGTGTGTGTGAGCTTTAGGCATACGTCAGCCCAGACAGGGATTGTTGTCCAGCTCAGCCTGTACACAATAATAATTAGAATAAATTCCCCTTCTCTGCTGTGAATGACCTAATCCAGATTTGACTGTCATTATAGCCGGCCTGTTTCATTCTGCTGTAAACACACAGTGAGATAATCTTAATCTCTGTAATTCTGCTGTAAATGAGAATAGCACTGCTGTCACGGTAAAACCACCTAACTCCAATTATGCATGGAGGGCTTTTTTTTTTTTACCTTTCTTTTTCCTGGCATAAAGTCAAAGCTGAGTGAGTTTAATTTGGGAAACTTTCAAAAAATACCAATAAAACACAAAGAATTCCTCTCTTAAATCCTGAAAATCATACTTTTTGGAGATACTTACAACACCGGTGTGAGTATCAGATTGAATGTAGGTTACTAATCCCAGCAATTGAGCCTTTAATTAATTGCACAGTTCAGTAATAAGGCTGGAGGATTAGTGTGTGGACAGGTGGGAGATTTAAACCTCGCTGGACCGGAGGGAGACATCATCCTCAACAAAGAGAGATTTTTTTTTTTATGAAAATACTCCAAATGTGCGCGTTCGCTCTTAACAAAAACGGTTCTATATAGTACCAAGAAAATGGTTCTCTAAACTTGTACCCTAGTAGAACCCTTTTTGGTGCTGTAAAGAATCATTTTTGTAAAGGTTTTCCAAAGCATCATGCTCAGATTATTCTACGTAGGACTGTTATGGAGCTACAAAGAACCGTTTTATAAAAGTTCTCCATAGCACCATGCTCAAATGGTTCTACACAGGACCTTTATGGTGCTGTAAAGAACCATTTGAGAAACTATATAGTATAGTATAGTACAATGCTCAATTTGTTCTATGTAGGATGGTTCTGGTGATATAAAAAAAACGTTTTTCAAAGGTTCTTCATAGTTCCATCCTCAAATGGTTCTATACAGGACCTTTATGGTGCTGTAAAGAACCATTTTTAGAAAGGTTCTCCATAGTACAATGCTCAAATGGTTCTACACAGGACCTTTATGGTGCTGTAAAGAACTATCTGAGAAAGTATGAAATGCTCCAAACCCGGAGAACTAAAACAACAACATTTTTTAATCGTAACAAACCTGAGCTTATCTGATTAACTTTTCAGTTCAGTTTAATTAAATCCAATTAAGCTTTACTGGCATGAAGGGAAGAGAAGCAAAACATTTCAGTACATTGCAAAGCAGCTAGCACATTAAATTTATTTCAAAAGTAGTAAAATTATAGAGATATAAAAGTAAAAAATACAATGAATACAAGACTGGAAGTGATACAAATTGAAGAAACCAGGGAAAGACATTAAGTTACACTGTCAGTATTACCTCCAGAGACAGGAAAGTTAAAATCAGAAATTGAATAACTCAACTATCCACACACACACACACACACTGTTCACGCAGAACACACACACACACACACACACACACACACAGACGGAGCACATCCCTCCATATTTACCTGTGTTTTATCTCCTTTCTATCCGGAGCGGTGGAGATGTGAAGCGACCTGCTGAGCGCCTCGACAGGAGGGAAGGAAGCATATATTAAAGATCCAGAGAGAAAGAGGGGGGGGGGGGTGACTGATGTATCCCTCACCTCAGAGAGAGAGGGGCGAGAGAGGCATAGACAGAGGGAGAGAGAGAGAGAGGAGGAAATGGAGGTAGAGAAAGGCATGCAGACATGTTCTGGGTTTTCATCCAGTTTTTTTTTTTTGTTTTTTTTTTTGGTGAATTATATCATCGGAGGATAGATAAGCTGAATGGAAAGAAATGGGAACATTTTATAAAAAATTTCCCACAGGTTTTACGCTCGCTTGAAGCAGAAAATGCTTTTGTTGATTAGAAATGACACTAAAAAATAGCGATGGAAACGCATTTTGTCGGATAAATAGATAAACTTTTGTCGGATACATTTTGTCAGATAAAAAGATAAACAGTGACGTAGGCTTGGCGTGATCGGCCTGACAAAAGGTTCAAACTTATTGCACGACAGTTGAAAAGTGGCTTTGGACGTCCTGAAATTTTGTCTGTAAAGTATTTTTCCACCTCGTTCTCCCAAAATGTCATGTCTCTCCTAAATGTAAGTTTAGAGACAGACAGAAAGAAAGAGAGACAGAGAGAGAGAGAGAGAGAGAGAGAGAGAGAGATAACAGAAAAAGAAAGGGGGATAGAGAGAGCAAGACAGAAAGGATGGGAGAGAGAGAGAGAGGAGAAAGTCAGTGGATGGAGGAATTTGGAAATGACAGCAGAAGAGAGACAGAGAGCAATGCAGATAGTGATGGAGAGAGAGAGAGAGAGAAAGCTGAAGGGAGACAGACAGACAGACACAAAGAGAGAGAGAGAGATAACAGAAAAAAAAGGGTATAGAGAGAGCAAGACAGAAAGGGGGGAAGAGAGAGAGAGAGACAGGTAGACGAGGAGAACTTGGATAGAGCGAGCAAAACAGAGAGTTGGAGCGAGTGGGAGGGCGAGCGACATAGGCAGAGACAGACAGAGAGGGAGGAGTTGTGGATCAAAAGCGAGGCTCAGCGGGGCGTCGGCAGCACCAGGTAATGGCCAAGAGAACCGTCATGCTGCTGGTCCTGGTATTCTGTTCCAGACAGTTACAATTAACTCGTTTTTTGACATTTACAGCGTCTGAAGCCTGATGGTTTTTTTTAAACCTGCAATAAGTGATATCAGACTCTCTAACCAATCCTGAAACTTATGTGCGCTATGTGGAGATTTCACTGAGACATAATGATATAAACCGACATCCAGCTGTGTTGCTGTTTTCACCTCTTTTCTAAGGGCTTGTTGTCAAATTCCACTCCGGAGGTAGCTTTCCATGTTTTTAAAACTAGCTCGTCTCCTCCCTCGCTGTTTAAAAGCAATGCTCTCCCCCTCCCATTCCTGAAAAATAATTCTCATAATGGCAGAATCGATGGAGCAAGCGAGCAAACTTGTAAACTTATTAAGCTAGTGTAAACTTGTTAAGATAGTGTAAACTTGTTAAGCTAGTGTAAACTTATTAAGCTAGTGTAAACTTGTTAAGATAGTGTAAACTTGTTAAACTAGTAAATTTGTCAAACTAGTAACCTTGTTAAACTTGTTAAACTTGTAAACTTGTCAAACCAGTAAACTTGTTAAACTAGTGTAAACTTGTTAAACTAGTAAATTTGTTATACTAGTAAACTTGTTACGCTAGTAAACTTGTTAAACTAGTGTAAACTTGTTAAGCTAATGTAAAATTGTTAAACTAGTAAATTTGTTATACTAGTAAACTTGTTACGCTAGTAAACTTATTTAAACTAGTAAACTTGTCAAACTAGTAACCTTGTTAAACTTGTTAAACTAGTAAACTTGTCAAACTAGTAACCTTGTTAAACTTGTTAAACTTGTCAAACTAGTAAACTTCTTAAACTAGTAAATTTGTTAATCTAGTAAATCTGTTAAACTAGTACATTTGTTAATCTAGTAATTTTTTTAAACTACTAAACTTTTTCATCTAGTAAACTTGTCAAACTAGTAAATTTGTTCATCTAGTAAATCTGTTAAACTAGTAAACTTGTTAATCTAGTAAATTTTCAAACTAGTAAACTTGTTAATCTAGTAAATTTTCAAACTAGTAAACTTGTTCATCTAGTAAACTTGTTAAACTAGTAAACTTGTTAAACTAGTAAACTTGCTACCTCCCTCTTGTCATTGTTTTTGGCACACATAACCGTCTCTGACATTTCTCTGCAAGTACAGTTAGCTTAGCTGTTACATGTAGCAGACATAACTGAGTGCTATTTTTACCTCATGATAATGTAATTATCCCCCCAAACCTCTACATTTTGTGAAACAGGATCATGAAATTCGCTGAAATCCCCAGTGCCCCAGATACAATTGTATAAGGTCAAGATTTTACAGTTCATCACTTTCTGATTTCACCAAAGCAAAACTTTAAGTTTACAGCAAAAATGTGTTAAAAACCTTACTCTATAGAGTCCACTGCTGCCTCCGAAGACAGATGATGGAAATCGTGCATCTAGAGGAAGAAAAATAAATTTGCACGCCAAATCAAATTACATATGACATTACTTAAGTTTGATTTTCAGAAGTTTAGTAACATAAGAGGACCTGTGTCTCTACCAAAGTACGGGAGGTAATTTGCGGGATTACAGGATTAAAATGACCTAAGATCTCCGCAATTATTGCAGATGACTTGAAACAATCTTTTAGACCCATGCAAATAGGGTTACAGATGATTCTATCCTCCAAAACTGTTTTTGTAGGAAACAGTATTAAGATGACTGCCAACGTCAACAGAAACCAACAGAAACCTAATGTGTTCTACTTTCACGCCAGCCATAATTTTATTTATGCGAGTCGCTGTTAATTTTGTTAAATGGAGGATATCTTACTTTGGAATGAAACTCTTTATTTCTCTTTAAATCTTCCAACTGTCAATTATATTTTCAAATATATCTCCAAGAATAAAACAATGTGGGCAGCACATTGGATCTGACACTGCTGAGAGGTTCCAGTATTTTGGGTATAGTCTCTCTCTCTCTGTCTCTCTCTCTCTCTCTCATTATAAGCAGCCTGGAGCATTACAGCAGCTCTCTCTCTCTCTCTCCCTCTCTCTCCCTCTCTCTCTCTCTCTTTCTCTCTCCTACCACACACACACTCTCATGTTTGCCAAGCTCTGTACTAGTTGTTAGTGGCCCCAAACAGTTTCACAGTACATTTAGGGTTTGATCTCCTGCTAGTGATACGATGGCACAGCATGGCCCTGCTGCCTGCTGCACACTGTATAAGCAAACCAAAGATATAGATAGAAGACCACTTAAAGCCGCCCGGAAACTTAACTCTATGCTGGGTGCAGAGAATATCATTAAAGAACCGCTAGTTTGATACGAGAATTATGCCGAGCCAAGTCTTTATTATCCCCGAGAAGGAAAAGACAGAAATGCAGGTGACAGCAGCAAAAAGAAAAAGCAAAAACAAGCAAAATAAATTACAAAGAAAACCTAAAGATCATGAATCAACGCTGCAAAAAAATGGTTTCTGGTTTCAATACATTTCACTTGATTCATGCCAATATGACTTCTTTCAAGAAATCATCATAAAACAATGAAGAAAATAACAAGAAACTTTCTCCAAGACAATTTCACTTTTACCAAGTAAATGTCCTGAAACAAGTTACATTCTCCTGGAAAAAAGTCACATTTGTTGAAAGCGGCAAAATTATCTGCCAGTGCAGTAAGATGATTTTATTTTTAAAAAAATCCTAAAATAAGCTTGATAAGACTGGATACAAGATGAAATAACTGAACAAGTTTGTCAGTTTTTGCAGTGAAAGAGAAATCCTGAAATGTGAAATGAGCACAAACTCGGAAATGCAGATTACGTGTTGTGGACGCAAATAACGTAAAGATTATGTTTCCTCCATTAGGAAAAGATTATGTGCCAACAGCAGGAATTGGACTGGACATTTTCACCTGTAAGTCACATGAAATGGTTAGTTTCATGTTTTTCAGTTTAGGCAACTAAAACAAGTTTATGTTAATGTTAGGGTTAAGGGTATGCAACTAAAACTTGGGTTAAGGTTAAGTTAAGGTTTTGGTCACTTTTCTCTGAAAATTGATGAGTCAAACTAGTTCCTGTTTTGTAGTTGTGTCTCCTCCAGCTAATCCTAACGCATTTCTACCACTTTTCACATTATTCGCATTTTACGACATTGTGTTCATTTCACAAAATTCCCTGAAACCAGGCTGTACCGGTGCTGAGAAGTGGATTAACTTTTTTCAGAACAACAGTTTTATTGCCTGTGTGTGTGTGTTAACTCCTAAAGAACTATTTATTTTACAAGTGCTGAAACGCTGCAGTAAAGTGCCACTAAAACGACAAACTAAACACAAAACCTCCTGCACCAAAACCCAGACACCAATCCAAGTTCTGTGGCCTATTTTTGGGGGTAAACGGAGGGGGAAGAAGAGGGAGGAGTGCGGGGGTTTGCTGAGGTTGTTGGGGTCCTTCTTTACAGAATTGTCTATCAATAGGTGCAGCCAGTGTCAGTAGTCCTTCTCATCAAACCGGGGCCTGACAAAGAGGCGGCGGCGCATGGGAAAGGGGCAGCAAGGTGAAACTAATGCCATGGATGTTTGATTCATCAGGGCCTCATTGTTGGCGGCCGCGGCTGATTGTGAAGGTTCAGTCAAGCAAAAGGGGTGCGGAGTAATCAGTCGGATTTATGGTGCCGAGGGCCTCGGAAAGAGAGGCAGAGGAAAAAAAAAAAAAAAAAAAAAAAATCAACGGCGGGTAGAAGCCGTTTGGGGTGCGGTCGAAACGGGTCTGGAGCCGACAGACAGGGATACACACATATATAAATACACACACATACACACACTGGAAAATAAGTATAAGGACTGCTATATGTTGGTAGAAGGAGAAGGAAGGCTGTGATTGTTTGTCGATCATGATGTCATGATGATGATGATGATGATGATGATGGTCTCATGCTGCTTGTCTGAAACTAAACACTTTGCATTGTTGACTAACTGCTGTTTGTTTTGCCTGTCAGACTTATGATTTTAATGTAGTGTTGTTTTTAATACTTACTGTGAATACTTACTGATTTGGGTCAAATACAGTTGAAACTTAAAGTTGAACTTTGACTACACACACACACACACACACATATGTGCACACACAGATACCGGGCCCACACACACATTAACACACAGGTACATACTCGCATGCATGCACATACACACCGGCACACAACAGAGATACAGATACACATGTGGACACACACGTAAACACACACTGCTGTGACACAAAAAATCTCCATTGAAACAACAATACTGAAACAATACTAATGAAACTATGAGACACTGTTGAGACAATAGGACACCAAAATGCTGCACTGAGACCAATACTAATAATGAAACTCTGAAACAGTAATTAGACCATGGGACACTAAAACTCTCCATTGAAACAGCTAATGCAGCTCTCTGAAACAGCAATTAGACCATGGGACACTAAATCTCTCCACTGAAACCAATACTAATGAAACTAAGCTCTGAAATAGTAATTACACAATGGGACACGAAAACTCTCCATTGAAACAACTAATGCAGCTCTCTGAAATAATAATTACACCATGGGACACTAAAATTCTACAATGAAATAAATACTAATCCAACTTTCTGAAAACATATTCAGACCACAGGATAAAAAAAACTCTCCATTGAAACCAATACTAATGAAACACTAAAACTCTACAATGAAATAATATCAATAAAACTCTGAAACCGCATTTAGACCATGGGATACTAAAACTCTCCATTGTAAACAATTCTAATGAAACAATACTGAGACCTACAATGAAACAAAACCATTGAAACTCTCTGAAACAGCATTTCAACCACATGATACTAAAACTCTCCATTGAAACCAATACTAATGAAACTATGAAACAGTATTTTGCCCATGAGACACTAAAACTCTCCATTGAAACCAATACTCAGAATGGCAGCTCCTCTAACAGGCAGGGCAATGCTTATTTAGTGGGAGGGCAACACACACACACACACACACACACACACACACACACACACACACACACACACACTACCCCATGCAGTGGATTAGTGTGAAGATATTTTTGTGTGAAGAAAACACACAATCCACAGTAACTGTCTCTTCTTCTTCCTCCCTCTATCCCTCCTTCCTTCCCTCTTTCCCTCCCTTTCTCTCCCTCTCTCCCTCCCTCCTTTCTCCCTCCCTCCCTCACTCTCACCCCCACCTTAGCTTTCTCTCTCCCTCTTTCAACTTCTTCCCTAATTCTCTCCATCTCGTCATCCCTCCCTCCATCTCTCTCTTTCTCCATCTCTTTAACGACTTCCCTTCCTTTCTCACCCCTCCTGTTCCCTCCTCCCTCCCTCTTTCTCTACTCCCTCCCTTCCTGCCTCTCACTCTCTCTCCTCCCTTCTTTTTCTTCCCTCTACCCCTCCTTAACTCTTTCCATCCCCTCTATCTCCTTTTCTTTCTTTCCCCCCTCCTTTCCCATCGTCCTACTCCCTCTCTCTGTCCATCGCTCCGTCCCTCCCTCTTTCACTGTCCCCTTCCCTCCTTTTTCATCTCCTATCTCATTCCCTCTTTCTCTCTCCTTCTGTCACTCCTCCCCTTCTCTTTCAGTCCCTTTCCTCCTTCTTTCCTTTCCTCTCTCCTTCCCTCTTTTTCTCACTGTCCCCTCTCTCTCTATTTCTCGTCATCTCCTCCTCCCTCCCCCTTCTCTTTTCCTCTGTCCTTTCCTCTCCTTCCCTCCATCATTTTTCACCATCCTTTTCCTTTTCTTCTTTCTTCCTTTCCTCCTTCTCTTTCACAGTCGCCTTCCTACCTTCCCTCTTTCTCCCCCTTTCCTTTCCTCTCTCCTCCCCCGCCAACCTTCTTTCCTTTCCCTTTTCCTTTCCTCTCTCCTTCCCTCAGTTGTCTCTCCCTCACTCCCTTTCACCATCTCCCTTCCCTCTCACCCACCTTCCTCCCCCCCCCCCTTCCTCAACCCTGATTGGTCGTCACAGAGGGAGAGACAGATGCAGCTAAGCCGTTGTACTCTTAAGCCTAATGTGGAAGTTTTATATGCAGCGAGGTGAAGGAGGGAGGAGGATGGAGTTTGAACTGATTAGGATAATTCCTGCTTTTAATACAGCTGTCCCTCCGGCTTAAGGTAAACCAAATGTTGCCATCGGAGATTAGTGTACCTTGCCTGGTTATTAGCGACCCCCCCCCCCTCCCCTCCACACACACACACACACACACACACACACTCTACACACTCTACACACTCTACACACACGTCAGAAATGTCTTAAAGCGGCTCTCGCTGGCATTAATTTGAGAAAGAGAGAGAGAGGGAGGGAAGAAAGAAAGAGCTGCAACTTGATCTTCTTCTGCACCTGTTGGGAAATGTGTGTGTGTGTGTTGGGTGGAAGTGGGGGATGATGAGAAGAAAAGAGAGTGTGTGTGTGTGTGTGTGTGTGTGTGTGTTCTTGCATTGCTACACTTAACATTTCCTCACAAGGAGAGAAACATGAAAGGAGAGGAAAATCCTCCAAAGTGATGATATTAAGGCGGTTCTCACTTCTTTAAAGGCAAATTTAGGGTTTGGGTTTGAGATTAGTTAGGCTGAGGTTACGGTAAGGGTTAAGTGTGTGTGAGTGTGTGTGTGTGAGTGTGTGTGTGTGTGTGTGTTTAAGTATATTCAGATCAGTATTGGGGGTAAGTGTTACAGTTAGATTACGTTTTTATGGTAACTAGTGACTTAACACATTTGTTTATCTCTTAACTCTTGTAATATGTTATTTGTTATTTTTTAGAATGTTGTTATTGTTATATTTCTTTTATATTGTTTCATTTTTTTGTAAGCGCAAATAAAAAAAAAAGTTAAATTCCCACACTATCAAGATATGCAAATGATATGAATGAGACTGGCTTACTGTTTTAAAAACAGCCTTGCATTGCACACAGTGATGACATCACACAATTACACTACTATTATATTGCTATGGCAAGTTTTTGAAGTGGGTAATGCAAAAGTACTGCAAAAACTTAATTAACTTTGTAAAATAACTACTTATGAAGTAAAATAAGTAATTTATTTTAGAATTAACAGACTCAGATCTCCAATATCCGGCCCCCAAATAAAAGTACAAATAAAGAAAACAAAACAGTGACAAAAGGACACACAACAATTGCAAAAACAAAGAAATGAAATAAAAAATGAATTCAAACGATTAATGATAATAGATAGTATGAAGGAAGGCAAGTATTCAGCTATCAAATGAAAACAAAATGCAGCATAATGGACTCTGTGTGCAGTTATGCAGACGCTTATGTGTGTGTGTGTGTGTGTGTGTGTGTGTGTGTGTGACTGACTGTGTGTGTGTGTGTGTGTGTGTGTGTGTACCTGTGCACCTGTTGTGGCTTGTCAGTCGACAGGCTCTCAGCCGCTCCTGCCAGGTGGTTTAATACCTTCACACCCCGAGGAGAGCAGCACACACACACACACACACACACACACACACACACACACACACACACATACACACTCAGTCGCTCACACTTGGCATCTCACGTCAAATATTATGTCACCCGCTCGGAGCCACAGCCGTTACAGCAAACATTAGTAACTGAATACAGCAGACTTGGCTCTCGACGGTTATGTGAATCCTCTGAGTGTTAAGCTGCTCAGTTCACTTCAGCTGCACACAATTAAACACTTTCATTCCACAACTAGAAGGCTGCCGTTTACATTTGTTCGTCGTTTGGTTTGATTTAAGCGACAAAACGGCACGTGAAAGCTTTCCCCGCGGCACATGAACGCAGCATAATAGTTACAGCTAAAAAAAACAATAATCGTCTAATGTTGGAGATCCGTTGGAAATCCAATCCTCATGAATCTCAGTCTTTCGCACTGTTTGAATTTGCATGGTGATTCACATCGGTCTGGTCAAGTCTATCCACCACTGATTCACTGATGGAATTTCTCACCCCGACCGACTGGTTGGTGTTAGATGTCAGTTATCAAAGTCTTTAAAGGTCCCACATGGTGTAAAGCAGGACTCCCCTTGCCTCTGTGATGATAAAGGAGTTGGATGGTCTATCTAAACATGGTGAAAGTATCAAAACTAAATCCACACAATCCATATTAGAAAAGCGAGCCTCTAAACGAGCCGTTTGGACTTCCGTAACTTTGTGGCGTCACAAAGGTTCGCTCATTATCATTTTTGTAAGAAATAATAGACTAACAAAGAGTTTTTTTTCCAAAGCGGTTGAGCGGTTGTCATTGTTTATTTCCGGAGAGTTTTCCCTACCTGTAGCTGCCGGGCCGCGGCGTCTCACGTTTCACTCTCGAAATGGTTCCAGCCAATCGGAACAGAGGGGTCGTTAATATTAATGAGCCTTAAAGACACGGCGACAGAAACGGCCTGTTCTTGGTAAGGCTCAGAGAGATGCTGGAAAATGAACGTGGAGAAATGGATTGAGAGTGTTTTTTGGTTCATGACACCACACACACAGCTTTGAATGGACCTCAAGACACAAAATAAAACTCTGCAAAGTAGAATATGAGACCAACCAATCACAGTAGCAAAGCAGATTGAGGTAATCTGGAAACACCTCAGAGAAACAGCAATCATGGCTGCGTTCACTTGCCAGCTGTTAAACAGCTGATTGTTCCTGCTGTAATTCATCAGTGCCATTTTAACTTTTTTAAGGACTGACGCAATCGATAAATCTAGCTTGATATCATCCAATATTCCTTCCCCGGCTGCCATTTTGTAACGCTCGTCATAAGGAGGCTTGTCCCATCTACTCATAACTTTAATAGTAATCCATAATGTGTTTTACTTTCATGTCAGACATCATTTTGTAAGAGTAGGTGTGATTTCTTTTTTTTTTCTCGAATGCTGTACGTCTTATTTTGGAATAAAACTCCTCAGTTGCAGAAGCCGATGGAATAACTCAGATGCTGTTAAACCGCACTCGTCTAACACACTAGGTGGGCATTACAAACCTCTTTAAGCGCTGGTAAGTATTATAAATACTGTGTGACCCAGTTCTCACACACGTTCAGCGGCTGTCACAGAATAAACCCTCACTCCTCAGGCAAGAAGTTTCTTTTGACAAAAACGGAAGAAGAGGAAGAAGAAGAAGAAGAAATCCTTTCGCCTGGTGTGTTTGAACTGAGATTTCCTTCCAAAACCAGAAATCCAACTGACAACTGAAGTGACAGCTGCTCTTCAAAAATGAGTGACAGCGCAAAATGAAAAGAAGTCATGGCACTTTTCAGGTGACTTTGTAACACTTTAGATGTTCTGCATTTGAGAAATATTAAAATTACGAACTTCAGGTAATGATTATTCGTCTTTTTTTAAAAAGAAACCGCAAGAAACAAGTCAATACCTTTACTTCGGTCCAGTAGAAACACAGTAGAATGTGTGTGGTATCGCCCCGTCAAGTGAAGTAGAGTAACTTCTTCAGGATCCGGAAAAGACACTAACATGCTTCAGCAGGGCAGGAAGGGAGAAATGAGCGAGGAAACCAAGCCAATAAATTAATATAGCAACTGTGATGCATTCAGTGTCAGGAGGCCATCAGTTTTCAAAAAACACAGGTAACACGTTACAATAAGGGTACATTAATTAAGGGTTAGTTAATGCTTAATAAGTATTAATTAATAAGCATTAATTAACAGTTAACTAATGTGTCTGGTAATCATTTACTAATGGTGTTCATGTTAACTAAGGTATTAATTTATACATTATTTAATAGTCATCTTTATAAACTATTAAGTAATGTATAAATTATTACCAGACACATTAGTTAACTGTTAATTATTAATGTACCCTTATTGTAAAGGGTTACCAAACAGAGTTACTTTGAAACAGTCACATGGTGGCAAGAATTCAACCTCATGATATAATAATAATAATAATAATAACCTTTATTTGTATGCACCGAAAAAGTTATTAGCACTAGCTTTTTGCGTCTTTATTATGGAAAGAGATTAGTGTCAACAAAGACAAAGATCATATTGAACCATTGAGTTAAAAACAAAAAAACAATTGTTGAATAAATGAATTTGGATGCAGTGGCTTGGAAAAGCGGCTTGAAATTTAATGTGATGTTTTTATAGAATTCAACTTTTAATTGTAATTTCAAATTCAGCTTTCTCAAATCAGATTCAGCTTCCTGAGCCACAAGTCCGGGCCCGGTGGCCTTTTCTTCCCCGAGTGTCGACTGGAAGGCGGCTGCCTCCTCCAAAACATGACACATTTTCAAATCCAAAATACAATCTCTGTTGACACTAATCTCTTTCCAAACCAAATCAGAGAGTATATCGCACCTGTTAAGAGTTTACAGGACCGACTTGAATGTCAAAGGAGTTTATAAAGCCTGAGACCGAGGAACTGATTTGTATGTTTGTACTGGAATATCGGAGGCTTCTCTTTGGCATCCGACAGAAAGCGGCAGAGTCACGCTCAGGATAAATAAAGGTTAAGGAAGAAAAAAGAAAAGAAAAGAAGAAAAGTGGGTTTGCACATCAGCCAAGAACGCTTCACTGACAGATTAGACTCAGTTCAGAGGAAGCCATCAGAGGTGATAACACCGCTCACTTCTGCCTCCCTGACATTTGAATGGACGCTTCATTTGCTAATCCTCAACAATAATGCCCCCCCAACCCCACCCCCCTCCCCATATCAAGAGGGGTCAGAGGGCGAGGAGAAATCATTCCAGACACCGACCCACACAAACTCATGATTACCAACGCAACACGATGCGGAATAATGTGCTTCATTATCAGAGCTGGGTAGTTATATATGTAACTCAGCATGTTGTTTTTAAAGCACACTGCAAAAAATATCCATCTTAACAAGTCATCTAGTCTCATATTCAGCCTTCAGATCTTATTGTTCTTAAACCAAGAGAAACATTCTGCAGTGAGGAGAGATAACTCCACTTGTTTCCAATGCAGCTTCACCTCTATTCCACTAAATTCTTCACACAAGTTGATTTGCATTGGAAACAAGTGAAATTATCCGATAACACTGGCAGATTTCTTCACTTATTTTAAGAAAATTATGATTTTAGGACTCGATAACAGACTGAATGACTTGTTAAGGTGGAGATTTTTTGCAGTGTGTTTACTTTCAAAATCATTAATTAACAGTCTAGCAGGTTGGGTTTCGTGACAGGAAGGTTGCTAGTTTGAATCCCTGTGAAATATAAGAAAAGATCCGCACACGAAAATGCTAAAAATATAAAGAATTTAATAAAGAAGTGCATCACTTCTATATAGATTTTTTGAGTGCAGATCTTTCCCTTGATCTTTTTTTTGATCCCGCACCTATTTTTTGGGAATGTGTGTGTCTTTCTTTTGATCGTGGTTTGAATCCCCGGCCCGTCTGGGAAGAACCTGGGTGGGGAAAGTGAATGAGAAATACTTTTTTGTTTGCACTTGAGCAAAAGGCATTGAACTCCCAAAACTGTTGACTGGCCAAAAGGCGGAAGACTGTGCTTCTACTGGTAAATTCCCAGTGTGAA
>NW_027283821.1:5000-12500 GCF_046629955.1 Centroberyx affinis
ACTAAGTAAAATTACTGATGTGAAAAAAGTAAAGTAAAAAATGAAGTAAAAATAAAAAGTAGCTTATTTAAAATGTACTCAAATGTAAATGCTCAGCGCACTTAAAAAAAAAAAGCATTAGCCAACATGATCTTTCCCACACAGTACTAAAAGGATGAGGTCAGGAAATTTGAGAAATATTAGGTTCTGAAATTCTTTGTTCAATTTGTGATAAAAAACAAAACAAACAAACAAAAAAAAAACAACAGAAAATGCACAGCCCCATTTTTAAATAATGTTACTACATTGATGTTTCTTTTGCTAACCATCCAACTAGCTAAAGCTAACAAACTAACAACCAGGTTAACACAAACCAATAGGCTACTACTGTAGCTGTATTGGTGTTAGCATTAATTAGCATTTCAGCTAATGCTAACTAAGCTGTTATCATGAACTACAGTTAGTTAACATAATGTTTCTTCCTCATGCTTGTGCCGGCTTGATGCAGATGTGATTTAACGTTGTCCAGTTTCTGATGCAATGCTAGGAGAGTGGACAACATTTATAATGGATGTGATTTGAAATGTTATGAAGTTAGTAGGCTACAATACTTCAGTCGAAGCGTACTTTAGTAAAAGTGAAATCACTGACTTCAAAAAATACCGTTTCTGTTGTCAGACAACTGAATTAGCCTACTACAAAAATTAATTAGATCAACAGTCACTAAATGCTAACTGGCTAACGGTAATTTCTGGGCTGTTAGCATTTTGTGACCCTCCATCAAATCTCTTTTCATAGTGTTTCAGTCGTCTGACAACAGAAACAGAAAGATCTGTCAGTGACAGCAGCTGGAACTCAGTGTCACAGAGTCAGAGGAGACAGAAAGTTGCTTCTTAACATCGCTGCCAATGGTGAGAACCGATCTAGACAGAAGAACGTCAGCCATGTTGGTGGAAAAGGTCAATGACAGTAACGAGAGTAGGCGTCTAGCATAATTGGCTACTTCCAGCCTCGCTTTGAGGCCAATTTAAAAACCAAAATGAAGAGGAAAATAAATCTGTCAAAAGCAGCTTGTGTCTGGTTGAACAGAGCTTTTTCCCTTTGGGGATAAATAATAATCTACTACTAATCTATCTATCTATCTATCTATCTATCTATCTATCTATCTATCTATCTATCTATCTATCCATCTATCCATCCATCCATCCATCCATCTAATGAAAGATCTGGAACTATAAATGGGCAGAACTAAAAAACAGGACAGCAGGAAAATGAATATTGAAGAGACATGGAGTCCAGCTGTTCAGACCGGATTCAGACTGTTCTACTGACTCTGATCTGGATTCAGCTGAGAAACCTGACATCACATGAAGAAGAGATAAAACCTCTGATCACTGGATTCAAGACGTTTTAACACTTTTTTCGGGCCTTAAATAGAAATTAGATCATTTCATGACTCACACTCTCTTTTCCTTCCCTCCTTCTTCCTCTTTCGCCTACAATCCCTCTCTCTCTCTCTCCACCTCGCAAATTCTCTCTGTCACTTCCGCCTTCTCTTTAACCCTCCATACCTCTCTCTCTCATCATCTCCCACTCTCTCTCTCTCTCTCTCTCTCTCTCTCTCTCTCTCTCTCTCCTGCTTACATAAGTAGATTAAGGTGCACACTCCTCCTCTGTCTCCTCTGTTTGTCTGACGGCTCTGTGATGAAAGGATGGTGGAGGGAGAGAGAGAGAGAGAGAGAGAGAGAGAGAGAGAGAGAGAGAGAGAGAGAGAGAGGTGGGTCAGTGTCCTCCCTCCCTTCCTCTCCTCCTTCCATCCATCCCTCCTTCTCCTCCACTGGGACGGAAGAGAGCTGAAATCAATTAGTATTCTATTAAGTGGCTGTGATGTGTGTGTGTGTGTGTGTGTGTGTGTGTGAGAGAGAAAGAGTGTGTGAATGTGTGTGTGTGTGTATATGAGTGTGTTTTTGTGCAAGAGAGAAAGTGGGTGTCTGCTTTTATGAGTGTGTGTGTGTGTGTGTGTTAAAGTAAGACAGAGTAGGTGTGTGTGTGTGTTTGTGTGTAAGTGAGAGACAGAGTAGGTGTGTGTGTGTGTGTGTGAGTGAGAGAGAGTGTGTGTATTCTTAAAACATACGTGTGCTTATGTGAGTTTGTGTACGTGAGCATAAGTGTGTGTGTGTGTGTGTGTGTGTGAGACTGTTTACACGCATACAGGAAAGAGAGAAATAGTGTGCGTATGTGTGTACATAAGTGTGTGTGTGTGTGTGTGTGTGTGTGTGTGTGTGTGGACCGGAGGCTCTCTCCTCTCGTTAATCTCACCACTTAGATCCTTCCTAATTGGGACGGACAGACAGACGGAGGACGGGAGGAGAACCAGAGGGCAGGAAGGAAGAGAAGAGGCTTTGAACCGGAGAGACCCAACACACAACACACACACAACACACAACACACACACAACACACAACACACAACACACACACCGACAAACCGCCGATATTAACGAGCTAATCGGCCCGGTCGTCATCATCACCGGCACAGAAAGAAGCTGCCGTGAAAAGTGTGTGTGTGTGTGACGAGACACCAGACACTACAGCAGAGTGGAGGGAGAGGAAGAAAGAAAGAGGAGTTCAGGCTCATGTCAACATCCATACCTGCCAACACTCCCCACTTTCGCGGGAGTCTCCCTATTTTTAACCCTTTCTCCCGCCGTGCTCCCGATCGGTAATTTCTCCCGTTAATCTCACGATTTCATAGCGATACAAATCAAATGGGTGTTTCTGTCTCAGTTTCTGTGTGGGGGGATATGTGTCGTGGTACCTGGCAACCCGGCCCAGAGGCAGAGGTGAGCCCTCCTCTCCGCTCAGTTTGCCACTGAAACAGATCCCAAGAAGAAGAAATACACTTCCACACGTCAGTCCACTTGGTGCGAGACCTTCCCCTTTCTAACCACGAGACACATCAGCAAACTTGTAAATGTACGAGCTATTTACTGGCTATTTTGTATAAACCAAGTGACATAATCTAGAAATATCAACACTGACTGAATGCTTGCTTATCTGGTATAGAAACAGATCTTTTCTTAGTTACTGGAAAATGGAAATGGAAACTACCATGGTAAACAAACTACTTTGGTAGGGTCATATTTGATATTTTAAGTGCTTTTTTTTTTACATTTCATACTGCATTTCATTCTGTTATTTCTAGATTGGATTACATGGGCTATTAATCTCTGTGTGAGGTCACAAATGCAACTATATTGTACAATAATGTACAATAAATGTACAAAACGCACCAGAAAATAGTTGTTAAAGGCAGATTTTGATCCCGCCCCCACCCCCCACCCCCCACCCCCCGACAATAGACAATGTATAGCCTATCCATTCGTAAGAAAATCTCCCTCTTCTTCACAGCCTAATGTTGGCAGGTATGCAACATCTGCAAAGTCATGTGACAGGGAGCTGAATCTGAAGTGTAGGCCGAAGCCTTCCTAGCGGCTAATGGCGACCTCACACCAAACGACTTCTCGAGAGATTTCACTGTCGCAGGCAAATTTCCAACTGTCGGAATAAAATCACGAGAGTTTTTGCTGGAGTCGTGGCGCGCTCCCGTCATCTCCATGGTTTGGTGTGAGCTGGTCAGAAAACTCAGTCCCAGCTGTCTTAGGAAAGGCAAGGCAAGGCAGCTTTGTTTGTAACAGCACATTTCATACACTGGGGCAATTCAAAGTGCTTTACAGAGTGATAAAAATACAGTAAAGGTAAAAGATTTACAATTAAAAAGTGCAAAAGTACAGACAAGAGATACAAAAGACAAAAGACTTAAAAAGTAAACTAGTGCAGTTCAAATCAAATGAGATAGAAAGATGAAAAAACACAACAAATACAACAAATACTCCCACTTTTAGATGCACATTGTGAGTGAACCCATATGTTTTTCTGTAATTTTCTTTTCCCCTGTTCTCCTTAAGTCTGTCTTTTTCTCGTCTTGACGTTCCGATAAAATCAAACCTGTTTAATATTATCAGACGTCTTTAGTCTTGGCTCATGCAAATAGTGAAGTTCAATGACGTGAACATTGTCAACAACCGATAGTTGCGCTCTCTCTGAAGGGAAAAAAGTGGACAGAAATTGCTGTAGCCCTCGAAATCCCCGGTGAGTATGCTATATGCTATAGCTAGCAAGCTAACCACTGTCCCGAACAGGGCTACTTGCAAAGCTAACGTTAGCTACTGTAATGTTTGCTATTAGCCTACGAGCTAACCGTACGTTTCAGCTGAAGATCGCTAGCTTCAATCATATCAATCTGGCTGCAGTGCTCCCTCTCTCCCTTTCTCTCATACACACACATACACTATATGTGTGTGTGTGTGTGTGTGTGTGTGTGTGTGTATGTAGGAGGGGGATTTACTTTGTAGAGGTGTTCACAAGTCAGTCCATGTTTACAATCTATTGGAAAACTCTGAATAGTAGGGGAAGCCCTTTTCAAAGTCTTCTAGTGTATGGTAGGCAGTCTTTGCAAAATCTTATAGTCTGTGACTTATGACACACTGTCTTTAGATGTGAGCTGGATGTGAGAGGGTGTCAGACTTTAGTCTTTTAAAAGTCTTTTCAAAGTCTTCTAGTGTATGGTAGGCATAAGTGGCAATTTTTCACAGGCCACAAACTACTTTTCCTGAACTCAAGTGGTGTCGGATCCCCGGTCTGAACGGGTATCCGACCAGTAAGTGTCACATGATCACCTGATTCTGTCGCAAGGTTATTATAGTTTTGCATTTTTCATTAGTTTTTATTTTTGTTTTCAATTTCACTTTAGTTTTAGTTCGTTTTTAAAGCGGGTTTGCTAGTTTAGTTTAGTTTTTATTTTTTGAAAATGCTTAATTTTAGTTTAGTATTTGTCAGGGGCGAGATTCAAAAAATCAAAATACTAGGCTTATGTATGAAATAAATTGACAAAGACGAAAACTAAAGACATTTTCTCTATAATTTTAGTTTATTTTAGTTTGTTTTGTAAACACCCAAATTTGTAAATTTCCCAGAATGCCTTTCAACAACCCCCAGAAAAGGGGCGTGAACGTGTTGCATTCAGCTGTGGGTTATATGTGTAGGTGGAGAGAGAGATAGTGATAGGATAGTAGGCCTAATAGCAAGATAACAAGAGTTTTTCCAGTCAAGCAGAAGCCCCCCCTTGCTCAAACCCTCAACCCCTCTCTCTGCCGCAGTGCATTCTGGTCTCTCTCCTGCTCCTGTGGGTGGAGAAACTGGTCTCTCTCCTCTTCTCCGATGGATTTCTACCTGTATGATTGTTGAACGTCTCTCGGTGCAAAATGGCGGCTCTAGAAAGAAGCCCTCGCTCTTTGATTCTGAGGGACTGACACCAAAAACCTGACGTTCACCGCTGCCTGACGCTCTCTCACTACCCAGTTCTTCTTCTTCTGTGTATTCAAAACGAACCGTAAACGTAAAACGCATCACTTCCTGTGCGTCAGAACAGAGCCGCCACACTCCGGCTGTTCAGACCGCAAATGGAAAAGCTTCATGAACCGGATACAGGTTGAGTCACTGTTGAGTTACATCAATTAGAGGAAGAGAGGAGCAAAACGGAGATTTATTTAGATGAAAACGTATAGCGTCACATTACTTCTGATGGGTGATTCTTGGTCCCGGGGAAAAAAAAATAAAAAATAAATACATGAATAAAAAATGGCAAATAAATCAAACAAAATCAAACAAATCTGGGAGGCGGATATGCAAATGCCTGCCTCTTTATGAAGCCGCCCTTTTGGTTCGCGGAGCCTCTTCCCGAGACATGAAAGACAGAGCTTCTTCCTCGGTTGTTTATTTGCCCTTTTTTTCTGAGCAGCCTGGTGAGAGCGGCTTGTGATCTATTAATATTTCTGCATATATTTCCCCGGCTCCGCTCTCTGCCAGTTAGCCGGTGCTGGATCCAGTCGGAGAAAAAAAAAAAAAAAAAAAACTCCACTTAGCATTCTGTGAGCAAACTTGTTTCGTCAAAGGGAAAAAAGTTTTATGGTGATGCGCTATTGATCCCTGGGGGGGGGGGGAATTTGTCTTTTCACTTGCCCTCCTCGAACGAGGGGAGGTCAGAGGTCAGAGGTCAGAGGTCTGTTGCTCAAGGGCACTTCAGCAGAGAGGATGCCGGTTTGAACCCAGATCCTCAGGCTACAGGACGGTTTCTCTACACACTAACACAGTGGTTCTCAACGTGGGGTCCGGGGACCACCCACCGGGGTCCTTGAGGGGGTTCCAGGGGGTCCCCAGCAAATTTATGAATTATTAAACTTCAGCATTATTTCATTTACAAGAAGTTAACACAGTTAGAGAATGTAGAGGAATGACTGTTTTGATCATAGTTTCTCTGTTATCTCTCTACCTACAATACAGACAGTCATGGGATTCTGGACAAAATCATATCTGACAATAAAAATATTCTCAGATTTGGGTCTGAGAGACAAAATCTCATCAAATGGGGGTCCGTGGCTCTAATGTGGACTAGATTCGGGTCCTTGATATGAAAAAGGTTGAGAATCACTGCACTAACACACACCGCCTGCTGCAAAAATGTGTTCATTCATGTGATTTGGAGATCTAGATGTGGTCGAACATACACTATATGTGTAGATGGAGACTTAAATAGATAAATATGGGATATGAGATGTCATTCATTTCCATTTTGAGTCTATTGCTTCTCTTTTTTCTCTCTTGCTTCTCTTTTTTCTTAATGTCTTCATTCTGTCAGGCACCTTTCATTCTTATTTGTTTTTGTGAAGCACTTTGTAAGCATGTTTAACTAAGTGCTATATGAATAAATTAAATGAAATGACTTCCTCATGACTGGTTGTTTGTAATGTTGGAGATAAAGGAACTGAAGCTTACCGTATTTCCTCTAATATTGGCCCGGCCCTTTATTTCCCTCAGCTGCAGAGGGTCCCAGGCCTTTATTGGAAGCAGGCTTATATTAGAGACAGGCCTTTATTTCTAATTCCCTCTGTTTGATAAGTATATTTGCTCATATTTTAGTACGAAGCCTCCTTGTTTTCTGATCTGCTTCTGTTGGGGTTCGTTAGGTAGCCGTTTTTTTGTTACTGCGACGCATTACCGATAATTACGGTAATCGATGACGGCACGCTCCAGAGACTTCCACCGGGCTCCAGGAGTTTACCGGGATCCACCGTTGTTTTTGTCGGTTGGTTGGTCCACAAAAATGTCCCCACCCTTTGGTCGCAGCTATTGCGAATTCACGCTTGTTTCCTTTGTTTTTTTCCCCGGCCTGTATTTGGGGCCGGGCCTTTATTTGTTGGTGTCGACCGCGGCCTTGGACATTATCGGACACCCGGCTTTTAATTGACTACCGGCCACTATTAGAGGAAAAACGGTATTCTACTGTTGCATTCGTTGGAAGCCGCTCTGGATAAGAGCGTCAAGTCAAGTCAAGTCAAGTCAATTTTATTTGTATAGCACATTTCATACACAGTAGTAAAAATAGTAACAATAAATAGATAAT
>NW_027283821.1:15000-17606 GCF_046629955.1 Centroberyx affinis
TGTGTTTATGTATGCATGTGCACTTACAGTATATGAGTATATACTGTAAAGCTTTATGGTTTTGTGTATTTAACATAGCTGTGTGTGTGTGTGTGTGTGTGTGTGTGTGTGTGTGTGTGTCAGTACTAGTGGAGGATGGTAATGGCACAGAAATGGCAAGCTGATGTCATCACAGAGTTTTGGTTGGACTGATATATGGAGCCGATATTCTCCTCTTAATAAAAATCAGATATGGTCCAGTCAGTCGTTCCAGTCTGACCAGAATAAAATGAAAGGGAAAACAGTGAGATGCTTCTGTTGGCTTACTGAGGAGTTTGGTTAGTTTTGTTTCTTAATGAGGAAAGAATGTTTTAGCATTATATAAATCCTTGGTGAGCTCTCATCTTGAATTTGCAAGTTCGGTCTGATGTCCTTACAAAATAAAATATATAGAAAAAATTGAGAAGGTTCAGAGAAGAGCTACTAAACTAATTCCAGGTCTGAGAGAGATGTCATATGAAGAGAGGTTAAGAAAATTACAACTACCAACTCTAGTATACAGAGACACAGAGGAGACATGACTGAGCTCTATAAGCTTGTTCACAGAATATATGACATCACAGCCGAGCCTGTCGTCCACTTCTGGAATAATAGGTATGAGTTAAGAGGGAACTCTTTAAAATTATTTCCATTAAGGTGTTTCTCTGAAAAAAAAAACAACTTTTTCACACTTGGTGCTGTAAGAGCTTCCAGAGGATGCAGTGCTCCTTCAGTTCATTCTTTTAAAAATAGATTGGATAAATTCTGGTCCACAAAGGATATTTTGTATAATTATAAAGCTGATTTGTGATTATTTGTGATTATCTGTTAAAAAAAACTATACTGTGGTATTTTTTTTGTTGTATGGTTGTTTGTTTTGAGTTGTAGAGTCTGGTGTGAATGATTTATATCCTGTACCAGAAAATTTTCCAATAAATTTCAAGAACTAAAATTTCAATAAATTTGAGTTTCAAGGCACTCAAAAGTTAAAAAAAATATTTAAACACCTGTATTTCTTGTCTAATCCAATGAGCTTCGGCCATGCAGCGGCCTTCAAACTTCAGACTGAACCTGATATGAAAGAAAGTTTTTAAAAAGAAAATGTTAGTAACACTTTCTATGAAGCCAGTGTCTATAATACATTATAATCATACTTATAGCACATTATAATGCCATCATAATGCATTATAAGTATAGTTATAATCATGCATAAACACATTACTTACAATCTGTTATAAAGCTTTTTCATTACCACTTAAATGAAAAAGCTTTATAACAGATTATGCGTAATGTTATAAAACATTATAACTGTCTATGCATGATTATAACTATACTTATAATGCATTATGATGTCATTATAATGTGCTATAAGTATGATTATAATGTATTACAGACACTGGCATCATAGAAAGTGTTACCATGTTTCCTGAGGAGCAGCTTGGAACTCCTTATGTCATTAGAAACACTGAATATTTTAATTTTTTGGGGGGAATGTCATGGCATGAAAATGGTAAATAAATGGTAAATAAATTCATTAAAATATCGTCCATCAGCAGCTTCAGTCCAACAGCGGAGCAGGTATCGGCCTTTGAAAAACCAATATCAGTCCGACTTCCCACACAGACACAAACGCAGACTTCAGACTTGGCCAGGGGGAGACGAGTCGGTCGGTCTCATTACCCATGATTCCTTTGGCCCTCGCTAATGCAAATCCACTTGACATTAGCGGGCGTGCGATTGGCCGCTCTGAGCGCGCGGCGGCTTCCCGTTATCGCAGTGAATAATTCAGACGCCGTTAGTCTCTGCTGCTGGCATTTCCTCTCTGCTAATTGCTCGTTAAGCTTTCCACTTGACCTTTAACGAGAGGATAAAATTTTGAGAGGTTTGGTTTTGGGGCGTCTCTGTTGTCTGTCGCTCGCCCTCCACACTCTGAGCTAGTCCTGCTGCTGAACTGGGCTTAAGTGAATCTGTCAGAGGTGGAGACTCGAGTCACGTGACTTGGACTTGAGTCAGATTCGAGTCACAACTTTAATAGCTTGAGACTTGACTTGATGCATGAAGAGAAGACTTGAGACTTGACTTGACTTGGGTTCTGGTGACTTGGGACTTGACTCTGACTTGTACTCTGATGACTTGAAAAGGTTTCTAAAGTCTTGACAAAAGAGTCAGTTTCAAGACTTGAAGCACAAGTCTCAAGTCAAGTCTCAAGTCTAAATGTAGATTACCAAGTCAAGTCCAAGTCAAGTCCATGTCATTAATGTCAAGTCTCAAGTCTAAATGTAGAACAGCAAGTCAAGTCAGAACAAATCAAGAGTCCAGTATCAATTTAATATTGAGTCAATTGTATGTTTTGATTTCTTATTTTTATTTTGTATTTATCAGAGGTGGGGACTCGAATCACATGACTTGGACTCGAGTCACATGACTTGGACTCGAGTCACATGACTTGGACTCGAGTCACAGTTTTAATAGCTTGAGCCTTGACTTGCTGCATGAAGAGAAGACTTGAGACTTGACTTGACTTGGGTTCTGGTGACTTGGGACTTGACTCTGACTTGTACTCTGACGACTTGAAAAGGTTTCTAAAG
>NW_027283822.1:0-25000 GCF_046629955.1 Centroberyx affinis
AGATTAACGATTTAAAAATTGCCGGTTTGTGTCAGTAACCGGGATATTAGTATTTATCAAGTATATGGATATGAATAACCAGATTTCTCTATGTTTCATGTAAACATCATATCCCGAATATGATCAAAACCGGGATAAGCCTCATAACCGGGATACTCAAGTCCATATAAACGCACCGTTACCTTGAATTGAAAATTGAAAATTACGGATTTCTCTGGGTTTGAACATTGTTGGAAACATTTGGGATAATGTAAGCACACAACTAAAAAAATATATAACAGAGGTCTAGTCGTTTTTAGATATTTTAATGCGGAAATGTTACATATTATACCTTTAATTAAAAATAAAACAAACCCTGTAGTCAGTTCTCTGGTAGTTCAGGCTGCTGGGTGTGTGTGTGTGTGTGTGTGTGTGTGTGTGTGTGTGTGTGTGTGTGTGTGTGTGTGTGTGTGTGTGTGTGTGTGGCCGGGCTGCAGCCGCCTGGTTAAACCACAGGCTGTTCGATGCAGCGCCACTTTTCCAAAATGGATCCCAGGGAGGAAAGGCAGAGCAGAGCGGGGGGAGGCATTAAGACGGGTAAACACACAGGAACACACACACACACACACACAGGAACACACACACACACACACACACACACACACACACACACACAGGAACGCACAGGAACACACACACACAGGAATTAGCCTGATGCTGTGGTTTCTATACACAGAGAGGGAGGGGTGTGTGTGTGTTTTAGTGTGTGTGTGTGTGTTCTGTATGTGTGAGAGAGAGATGGGAGGTGTGTGAGAGAGAGGGAAATGGGAGAAGTGTGTGTGTGTGTGTGTGTGTGTGTGTGTGGTGTGTGTGTGTGTTAGAGAATGGGAGAAGTGTGTGTGTTAAGATCGGAGAGGGTGAGTGTGTGTTAGAGAGATAGAGAGATGGGAGGAGTGTGTAGGACAGAGAAGAGGGTATGTAAGAGGTTGGGTGTGTGTAGGTGGGAGGTGGGTAGGGGGAGTGTGTTTGTGTGTGTGTGTGTGTGTGTGTGTGTGTGTGTGTGTGTGTGTGTGTGTGTGTGTGTGTGTGTGAGAGAGAGAGAGAGAGAAAGAGAGAACTGGAAATGGAAGATGATGTGTCTGTTTGGAGAGGCAGGGCTTGTTAGCTTCATCCGCAAAGCAAGACTGTGCGCTTGTGTGTGTGTGTGTGTGTGTGTGTGTGTGTGTGTGTGTGTGTGTATAGGTGTGTGTGTGTGTGTGTGTGTGTGTGTAATGTCTCCCCTGTGTGAAGCGAGCAGCTAATGGAGCCGCGCTGCAGCTGGAGCGGCTGAGGTGTCGACTTCACTGTTCGTTCGTCTTTAAAACAAAATTCCACTTTAGTTTTAACATGAAAACCAGAATATAATCTACTCACCGAGATCTGAGCATTTTTGCATTTCTATTCTCGGTTTACACTAAAATTAGTATTTCAAAATAAAAGTAGATCCGGTCTCCCAAACAGGAACTATCTGTCCTAAATGGTATCCCTCCACTGTGTTCTCTTCTATCAATAAACTGATGCTGTTTGGTGAAATTCTGTTCTAGTCAGTCAGTCAGCTGAAGATCACAGTAGGGTTTGGAACTGCTGTACACACACACACACACACACACACACACACACACACACACACACACACACACACACACGCAAATCCCATTGTCAGAAAAAACAGCTGCACCGGCTAATTAACTGCAAATTCATTGTTAACACAAACAGTGGCAAACCCTTCTTAAAAGAGGCCACACACACACATGCAGGCATGCACACACATACACACACTCTGGCTCTCTCAGCCACACACACACACACACACACACACACACACACACACACGCTGGTAAATTGAGCTTCCAGTTGGCTGCAGTCAATCTTGTGCTTCCATTGGCTGATCAGGACGGAGGAAGACGCTAACTCGGTTAGCATGGAGTTTCTCGGCGGCTGGCTGATGTCTCTAAATATCCCAGCAGGCCGCAGTGTAGCGGCTGCAGGCCGTTCATCATCAGCTAATGAAGAGGAAGCCGTCGTCCCGGTCAGAGCCGGGCCGAGCCGGGCCGAGCCAGGCCAGGCCGGGCCGGGCCGGGCCAAGATGAGCTGGAGACATGAAGTTACTGGAAATGTAGTGAAAAGTAGCAGCGTGCACAGCTCCAAGTCCTGAACACTGTATCGGTGCTCTGTCCGTAGGGCTGGGCAATATATTGATATTATATCGATATCGTGATATGAGACTAGATATCGTCTTAGATTTTGGATATCGTAATATGGTGATATGGCATAAGTGTCTTTTCCTGGTTTTAAAGGCTGCATTACAGTAAAGTGATGTCATTTTCTGAACTTACCAGACTGTTCTAGCTGTTCTATTATTTGCCTTTACCCACTTAGTCATTATATCCACATTACTGATGATTATTTATCAAAAATCTCATTGTGTAAATATTTTGTGAAAGCACCGATAGTCATCCCTACAATATTGTCGCAATATCGATATCGAGGTATTAGGTCAAAAATATTGTGATATTTGATTTTGTCCATATCGCCCAGCCCTACTTACAACTGAACATTTAGCCCACTTCGTAGAAAATACCGAGATATATATCGTGTATCGCCATTCAGCCTAAAAATACCGAGATATAATTTTTGGTCCGTATCGCCCGGCCCTAGTGCTCGGTGGCAAGGATCAAAACAAACAGAACAACAGTCTTCTTATTTATTTTGGGCAAAAACGAACGCATTCCAGCTAGAAGCCATCATCAGCGTAATCAATACAGCAGAAATGACAATTTATATAAACAGGTGAGGGTCAAACTCCAACCAGAAAAGACAATACATAATTGCATAATAGGATCCATCTGTGAATGAACCGCCCAGATACGCCTCTCTCTCCTAATGAAGGAGGTGTGACCACAGTAATCAGAAAAACACAATGGCTGGTGTCACAAGCTGAAAAGTAATGAATATAAAACTGAACGCCCAAGACCGAAACATACAGTTACTGGAAAACCAGCTAGGATTTGGAAATGAAAAAATAAAACACACAGTAGGAGTCCGGCTCATCCTCTGAGTTCAGCTGATGATCAGATCCAGAGCCTCTTACAGGACAGTGAGCTTAAAGGGGCGATAAGTCTGATTTTTAATGTCCCATATATAGCACAAAATGACCATAAAATATCTATTAAACCCTAATATTCCTTATTTCCATTCCTCCTCCTCCTCTCTTTCTCAGTTTAAGCAGATGTGTTGCCAAGACCTTCTTGGCAACACATCAGCAATAAATATCAACTTAAATTCAAGAGGCGATAAGCACAAACAGACCATAATATATCTGCAGGGTTGATCGGCTTGTGGATCAATACCAGTGACTCATCCATAACTTGACCAGCTGCTGAGATTTTCTGGCTTTCAAAACTCACTTTCTGGACAAAACTCTGGAGCTTCAAGACTCTCCCAGCTGTGTAGGAAGAGATAAATTCTATCGGTAACACTTTATAATAACCATCATTAATAAATGGTAAATTGATAGTTAATTAAACTTTAGTTAATAGTTATTTTACTGTTAACAAACAATGAAATGATCATTAATAATGTTTACTAATTATTAGTAATGCTATAATTTATGTTATTTTATCATTCGTTTGTGTAATATAAAATCATTTGTTTATAAATTATATATTGTATCATAGCTGATAAGAGACGGTAAAAAGGGTAAAAAGCTATGATACAATATATCATTTATAAACAAATGATTTTATATTACACAAACGAATGATAAAATAACATAAATTATAGCATTACTAATAATTAGTAAACATTATTAATGATCATTTCATTGTTTGTTAACAGTAAAATAACTATTAACTAAAGTTTAATTAACTATCAATTTGCCATTTATTAATGATGGTTATTATAAAGTGTTACCATTCTATCTATCGATTCCTACCGGTCACCAATATCGCTCATAGATTACTTAAAGGAACAGTAAGTAATATTTTATTGGCTCGTTGTACAAAATGACCAGAATCTATCAGCAGGGTTCAGCTGATCTGCCGGTCGCTCTGCTGTTTCCTCAACAGCTGCTGAGATCTGAAGCTCTCTGAACCAGCAGGCCGGTCTGTCCTCTCCGGAGCCCGGGAGTGTCCATCGAGGGAGGAAAACAATTTATGTCGTGGCCTCGATTTACTGTAACGTGCACGAGATACGATTCGTTCCCTCTATTTCCTCTTTACGTGCACAAATTGCCAAAACCTGCCCTTGAAATAGTGACATGGTGCTCTGGATATATAACACATGTGCTTAATAAAGAGTCAGTGCACATATTGGTGATCATGTTTAAATGTGGCCTGTCCTGGGTGTGTTGCAGCACCTGATTGTGTTTACATGGCCTGAAGGTTAAGCGGATAAATATGTTGTAATATTTGGGGGATTTGCCTATTCAGTGTAAACAGACAATGGATATTAACATACCAAATCCTTACTAGGCCTATCTGCAATACCTAAAAGGTTCCTTTTAAGTTGCATTTTTTCCTAAACTGCACAGTTTAACGAAATCGAGGGAACGAATGAACTAAAACATGCGCACGTTACAGTAAATCGTGGACTCCATATAACTTTTTTTCTCTCCCAATGGCCGCTCCCGGGCTCTGTAGTTCTCTCTGTTTTGGTGAAATGATCCAGACCCCCAGGTGCTCCGATACACGTCCAAGCTCCGCCCCCTGGACTGGGGATGGAGGTAAAACTCGCAGCAGAAGTTTAGCCTGCATACAGTAAAAAGTGGCTGCTTCAGTGTAGAGAGGAACCACACACATACAGGATATGTGCAGGTTTCACCCAGAGGGGTCAGAGGTCAGGCGGCAGAACGAACGGGGCTCAGCGTCTCAGTCGAAGGACGGACACACAGGGATCGAACCCGCGGCCTTCTGAGCACAGGCCGCTCTCTGAGTCAATGCTCTTCACTGAGCCAGGAGGATTCTGGGAGTAAAACTGATGACGGACAGAAAGCTGTTCGCTCATTATACAGCCAAACAGCACAGCAGCTTTTCAGAGGGAGATTAAAAAGATCAAAAGACTGTGTGTGTGTGTGTGTGTGTGTGTGTGTGTGTGTGTGTGTGTGTGTGTGTGTGTGTGTGTGTGTGTGGTGGGGGTGACGTGGTGTTTTGTAAGAGTAAAAAAGCTGTGGTTTAATTCCTCCCAGAGGTGCTTCTGTGTGTTCTCAAGCTCTACAGCTGTAATCAGAGGTTCGGTGTGCTGATATAAGGGAGACTAGATAATATAAAGTATTATGTTGCTTTGGTAAATCATAAACAATATTTTCATATTTTTGGGAATGCAAATTGTTGAAACGCAGAAGTTTGAAATAAAGCGAGACTCCTCTTTAGTATTTTTTTTTCATATTTTAATCCGCCTATTGTTGAAGCTACCAAGGTAACAAAAAGCGATATTTCACTTTGGTAAGTCGGTTTCATATTTTAACATGCACATGCCTCAAAATAATAAACCTCTGTAACCTTGTAACTAGGGCTGCAACCAAGGATTATTTTCATTGTCGATTAATCTGTCGATTAGTTTCTCGATGAATCGATTAGTTGTTTGGTCTATAAAATGTCAGAAAATGGTGAAAAATGTGGATCAGTGTTTCCCAAAGCCCAAGATGACGTCCTCAAATGTCTTGTTTTGTCCACAACCCAAAGATATTCAGTTTACTGTCATAGAGGAGGAAAGAAACCAGGAAATATTCACATTTAAGAAGCTGGAATCAGAGAATTTTGACTTATTTTTCTTAAAAAATTACTCAAACCGATTAGTCGGTTAATAGTTGACAACTAATCGATTAATCAATTAATCGTTGCAGCTCTACTTGTAACCACTGGATTTAGTATTTGTTTTAAGCTACTATAAAATAATTGAAAAGCAAAGTTCTGTGCAGAATAGAAAAAGAGGGAAAATGTCTGTTTTCCTGTGTATGTGCAGTGATATAGAAGTATGACTACAGCTCACCGCAGACCTCCAGCCATATTAGTGGCTGATAGATCATTAAAGTGAAATACTGCTTTAAGTATGAGAATGTAAAATTGAAGAAATGTTAATGTCCACTATTTAAAAAAAAGCAGCACCTGGTCTTAAAAATGATTAACAGCACAAAATAAAACAAGTGATGCTACTTTTTTTTAAAATATTCTGGTTAACTTTAGTCCATGTTTGGTGAAACGACAACACTTTAACAGACTGGATCCTCTATATTTTAGAGAGAGATATTTTTATTTCAGTTGAGGCTTTTATTTCCCAAATGGATATAAAGAGTTTTGCAGAAGAGGTTCAAATGTTTCCATCAGAAACAACTAAAAAAAGCAACAGCATGTCTGTTATTTAACTTGATATCGATTTTCTTCATAGATCCTTTCTTTAGGTCTTTAGGTCTTTTTCTGTCTGTGTGATTTCAGTGATATTGTCTTTCTGCTCATCAGTCATCACACACACATGTCAGAGCCAGCGAGGGATCTGAGCCGCAGCCTGTGAGTATTTGCATCATCTATCTGGAGGCAGCAGTCGCCCGCGGCAACCGGCAGCCCGGGGGGGCACTGACCCACTTTCCCCACAAGCAGCCGGTCAGAGGCAGAGAGGTGTGTGTGTGTGTGTGTGTGTGTGTGTGTGTGTGTGGTAGTGCCTCCGTCTTCCTCCGTCTTCCTGCCCATCCACTCATCTATAAAATATGGCCAAAGCTATTGATTTATTATTCATCTCACCCTTATTTATTCAAGCCATCCCTGTGAGATTAGAAAAATCTATTTTTCAAGAGGAACCTGACCAAGAGAAGAGCGTCATGACAAACAACACATCACAACTTACATGAGAAAAAAAAAAATTACATGGAAAACATGAGTTGTCATACTAATTGCAAAACCTTGGTATAATTACTGTAAGAAAAAAAAGAGACCAGGGGCCGGATTCACCAATGTGTTCTTAAGATAGATCTTAAGAAATGACATAAGAGGAAATTTTAGGAAGTTCTTAAGAAGGCTCTTAAATGCAATTCCTCAATATTTTCTTAGTAACAGTCTCATTTCTTACGAATTTCTTTAATTTTCCAACTTAAGAACTTCTCAAAATAGGGCCTGAATTAATTCTGGTTAATAAACTTTAGGCTTACTGCCATTGAGGCTAGGAGACAAGGCTAGGAGGCTAGGAGACAAGGCTAGGAGGCTAGGAGACAAGGCTAGGAGGCAACCCAAAGTGCTTCCATCTACAAAACAATTGGGGAAAAACCTATTTAGAGCAACTAGAGCAAAGATTTAAACATTGGTTGCTGTTGGTAACTGTAAAATTTGCAGCTTATTTCCAACAGACATGAGACAGAGGCCTACCTGGCCCTACACCAAATAAAGCTTTACAATAAATGTTCATCTTAATGTTAGGTGTAGGGGAACCTATGAAGACTTTGAACTATAACCTACTTGTCTAAAATGTGTTTAAATATATGATATTAGAGGCTTACCTTTTCACTGTAGGAGTTTTAAGACAGGTGAAGGGCCGTCTTAAAGTTAAGAAGAAAATCAAGAACAAATTTGACAACTTTCATTTCAAGAATACCATTTATTCCTATGTTTTTTCTTAGGAAGAAACATAAGAAGAAAGTTAAGAAAATATATAAGAACTGTTTTTGAGAATAGCATTTTTTCCTATTTTTTTAGTTAAGAAAAAAATGGCACTTGAGAAGCTTTTTTTTCTTAAGAGGGCTTTGTGAATCCAGCCCCAGGTTCGAGACGATTGTTCTCCTCTATCTCACTCCAGTAGTGTTGTTAGTTCTAGTGTCTCTCCACATTAAGACTACATTTCCCATCAGCACCGTTGCTTCCTGCCCCCCCCCCCCCCCCCCTCCCTCCCCCTCCCCGAAGAGGATCAACATGTTGGAAGTGATTTCTCCATCTTTCCTTTCCCTGCTTCCACCATCTGCTGCCAGAAACCCTTCCAGCTTTATCTCCGTTTGCTCTGGAAGAACAGAACCTCTTCCTGTTTTGTGCCGTAAAGCGATCCAGCAGATTTCCCTCCAGATCCACCAGGTGGAGGAGAAACAATGGAGGATGCAGAGTAGAGGCTAGTAGAGGCTGACAGGCTGACCACTGATGGTCTGGTTTGTTTACGGTAATTACACTAATGTCTCAAAATGAATGTGGTGATGATTTGTTGATGTTAAAATGTAAATGACATGGTGTTACGGGCTAAATTTGACGCTGCAGATCTGCTCCACTCCGTGACTCGCTGGTTCAAATCCACAGAGGGAGTGAGTCATCCCTGAGTGTGTGTGTGTGTGTGTGTGTTGGGGGGGGAGTGGTGGTAATTGTCTCAAGCTTGCACAATTTAGATTTGTTTTCACTGCGGCAGGTGTGCAGTTTACCAGATCTGCTGGCACACACTCATAACGAGCTTCAGTAAACGGATTACTCAGAAGGGTTTTTTTTATCTGTTTATCTGCATCAGGATCACTGCTGGATGAATCTGCCTGGATATTAAAAAACAGAGGTACAGCAGGGCGGCTAGTGGGTTAGGGAGACCGTCCCGTAACTGAAAGGTCACAGGGTCGTTCATGGAAACAGTCAAAGTGTCTTTAAATCTCTGTGTTCCTCTGGTAGAGTCTTGGGTCGTGTCTCTTCCTCCATGATAAAACCCCAAAAAATCAGTGATTCTGTGATCTGTTGCTCTGGTAGAGCAGACTGGAGAATTGTGATTTTTTTTCTCTCTCTACATTCACTGCCATTGTCTGGAGGAACAGTCTGAAAATCACTTCTAGCACATAAAGGAACGCCGACAAAGCAGATTCTGACTATATATAAAAAAAACTAGTCCTGCTGCTGAATTGTTTTTAAGTGAATCTCTTTCTTTATGTGTTCCACTTGGTTGTTCAAAGTATTTGGTAAACATGGTCATAGATACTGCTTGTTATATAGTATGTATGCGTGTGTGTGTGTGTGTGTGTGTGTGTGTGTGTATGTGTGTGTATGCATATATATATGTATACATATAGAGAACCTATAGAGAGAGAGTTTTGTTGAAATTGTATTTTGGTTTTTGGAATTTTTATGCTGTTTTAATTGGGGCGGGGGGGGGGGGGGGTGGACCAGATTATTGCTGTAATTGTATTAATGTATGCATGTATGTGAAAGCATGTGTATACATTTATGTTCTTAACGTGGACCCCAGGAAGAGTAGCTGTTACCTTGGTAACAACTTGGATCCAAATAAACAATAAACAATAAACTTGTTCAAACTGAAAGGTTTAATAAACATAAAGAAAGAGATTCACTTCAAAACAATTCAGCAGCATGACTTATTTACAATGTAAATCTCCTACATCCACTTGCTGCTGTGCTGTGGAGGCCAGTTGGCTTCTCCTACACATACTTTTACTTTACTATAGAGTCCTAAATATATTCTTCTAGTCATCGTTTTCTCTCCCTGCTTTGCGCTCACTCTCTCCTCTACGAACAGCAGAAAGTCTGAAGCTGGAGAACATTAAGTTGGCTTGAGACTGGAAGGTCACCGGTTCAGATCCCTGGACCAGCCTGGAGGACTCCGGCTGGGCGAAGTGAATGAGCAACAGTCCAGTCACAAGCTCATATATAGAACACACTCAGTGCCAGCAATTATCCCAGCAGCCTTTTCACTTATTGATTAGCCTCTCTTCTTCTGGACCAGTGATTCTCAACCTTTTCCATATCAAGGACCCTAATTTAGTCCACATAAGAGCCACGGACCCCCATTTGATGAGATTTTGTCTCTTGGACCCAAATCTGAGAATATTTTTATTGTTAGATATGATTTTGTCCAAAAGTCCAAAACTATCTGTAGAGAGATAACAGTTAAACTATGATCAACAGAGTCATTCTTCTACATTCTCTAATTGTGTTAACTTCTTGTAATTAAAATAATGCTGAAGTTTAACATTCCATCAATTTGCTGGGGACCCTCTGGAATCCCTTCAAGGACCCCTGGTGGTCCCCGGACCCCACGTTGAGAACCACTGTTCTAGACCAGCCTGCCAGCCTGAACTGGAACTCAGGAAACAAGAAGGCAAAAAGTCGTAGCGCGCAAACCTCCACACAGCTGAATTCTCCATGTTGCTGTTACACCCAAAGACATCACTGCTTCCTGTCACTGAAAGGATAACTCTGGTTATTTTCAACCTGGACAAACACAATCAATCATCATGATGGCAAAAACTAGGAAAATAAGGCCCAGGTTGAAAATAACTGGAATTCTCCTTTAAATTTTATGTGAAATGGATTTCCTGACACGTCAAACATCCCCTGGGTTTTTGGAATCAAGTCTCTATCTCCGTTAGTTTTATAGCTCTGACTAAAAAAACGATAATCGCCTAATGCTGGGAAGCCATTAGAGATCTGGATCACCGTCAAAATCTAATGAAGTGTTCCTTGGCCGATCTGTCCACCAAATTCCATGGGAATCTGGTTATGAGGTTTGGAGATATCCTGCTGTCAGACAGGCAGAAACAAAACCTGTCAAAAAAAAAACGTCTTGGCGGGGAAACAAACGCTCTGAATTTCTCTGTATTAAACACAATATACAAACATAATGTCATATTAATGTCCAGTTCACATGGGATAAGAGATCTGGGCTTTATTTTCCAGGTCCGCAATTTCCTAATAATTTCCTAGAAAGGAAATGTTAATTTCTTAGGAAGTTTCCTAGAAAGAACCATGAAATGATGTTCTAATTACAGTTAAAATAGAGAAAGAGTTCAATGGTAGTTGGTAAGTTCCTTCAATTTCTTGTTTCCAAGACAACAATGAAATTATGTAGAAGTTATATAGAAAATTAGAAATTAAAATTAATGAAGAATTCAATAAATAACTATATTACGTAATTATATGAGTAATGACTTCTGATAATTGACCTCTGCCTATTATTTTTCCAATAAACAGTTTATAGTTTTGCAGTTAAATTCTTTTAGAAATTGACAGTATCTTATCGTCTCCACCAGACTGATCACTGCTGCGTCACTTCATGGTTCTTTCCAGGAAACTTCCTAAGAAATAATTTCTAGGAAATGATTAGGAAATTGTGAACCCAGAAAATAAAGCGTTACCAGTCTCCAAAAATACAGAGACAGTAGAGTCTCAGCTGTCTCAACTGTCTCAGTTGATGTTGACGTGTTCGAGCAACAACAACACAGCGTTGCTGCAACAGCACTAAAAAATTGCAACTGGAGTCCAGACTTTGGTCTGATCTCAGTTTGGGGTGAACGCTGCTTTCAAGAGCAGTTTGAGAAGCTGGTCCACAACCAGACGGTAAGTAAGAGTGTTTTGTTTTCCCAAAGGAAATGATGCAATATCCACCAACAACCTCAGAGACGTCAGTTCAGACCGGACTAGTTTTACCTCAGGTTATTTTTACTGGCATTTTACAGGAAGTAAAGGAGGCTGGAAGACACACACGGTCCGTAAAAATTGGCTGACATGGCGGATTCAGACGGGACTGATATTACAGACATGCTGCGGTCACATGACCACACTGCCCCGCCTCCCTCTGAGAGACAGATCCTGTCCAAACAGCGCCTTCGTCTCTCCGCCTCATCCCTCGCTTCTCCTCAGTGACAGTCAGGGCATCCAGACAGTGACCATACACACCGGAGCCCACAATCCCACAATCCCTTTCTCCTGTGCTGGTCCTGAGCAGCACATGGAGGCCCGGCTCCGGTGTGACAGACAGACGTCCAGACGGAGCGTACACACCGGCCCGGCCAGACTCATCTGTTATTTGATGTGCTGCTGAGTACCAGCGGTAGAGAAAAGGATTGTGGGATTGGAGAGGGGGGTTTCCCTTTACAAAAGGCAGATCTGCTTTCTGCTCCTGGTAAGAGCATCCTCCTCAGGGTCCGACTGCTCAACCCTGCACTGATCGATCTCTGTCTCGCTGTGTGTGTGTGTGTGTGTGTGTGTGTGTGTGTGTGTGTGTTGGGGGTGGAAAGTAATGGCCTGTGCAGAAAAGGAAGGCCTCAGGCATAGAGCTTGCTGTGTGTGTGTGTGTGTGCATTTCAGATATCAAATTAACTAGCCAGTGATGGTAGTGATACTTGCCAGTGATCAGAGATGGTATCTGTGTTCTGCTGTGTGTGTGTGTGTCTCTGTCTGTGTGCCTGTGCATTTCAGATATCAGATTAACTAGCCAGTGATCAGTGTGTCCAAATCATACTACTGCTACTGCTACTGCTACTACTACTACTACTACCACTACTACTACTACTACTGCTATGACTCCTACTGCTACTACCACTACTGCTACTACCACTACTACCGCTACTGCCACTACTGCTACTGCTACTACCGCTACCGCTACTACCGCTACTACCGCTACTACCACTACTGCTACTACTACTACCGCTACTGCTACTGCTACTACTACTGCTACTACTGCTACTGCTACTACTAATACTACTGCTACTACTGCTACTACTGCTACTGCTACTACTACCGCTACCGCTACCACTGCTACTACTGCTATTGCTACTACTAATACTACTGCTACTACTGCTACTGCTACTGCTACTGCTACTACTAATACTACTGCTACTACTACTGCTACTACTACTGCTACTACTGCTACTACTACTGCTACTATACTACTACTGCTACTACTACTACTACTGCTGCTACTACCACTACTACCACTACTGCTACTGCTACTGCTACTACTACTACTACTGCTACTGCTACTACTAATACTACTATTGCTACTACTACTGCTACTACTGCTACTGCTACTGCTACTGCTACTGCTACTACTACTACTACTACTACTGCTACTGCTACTACTAATACTACTGCTACTACTACTACTACTACTGCTACTACTGCTACTACTGTTGCTACTACTACTGCTACTGCTACTACTACTACTGCTACTTTTGCTATTAGTGCTACTACTACTACTACTACTGCTACTACTACTATTAGTACTGCTGCCATTAGTACTGCTACTGCTACTGCTACTGCTACTATTAGTAATACTACTACGACTAATTTTGTCATATTACACCCAGCTGTGTGTTGTGTTGTGTACTCTTGTCCCAGCGTCACTCCCTCAGATCCGTGATATCCAACGTTTCTCAGATATAAAATAAACTCTTTTTTTCTTTCATTTGCAGCTTATACAGTACAACACTCCCCTCCGCCTTATGGTTTTGATTCCTTCCAAAAGATAACCGCTTTGGAAAATGTCAAGATGACAAGTCCTTTCCAAATGTAGTTATATCCGTATTTTCTCTATGGATTTGTATTGTGGACATGTTTATGTGAATGGACAAACATTTTGGTGCGCTACATCCGTGACTTGATTTCTACCCGGCAGGCAGAGTGCAATATGGCACGTCAAAAATTAACATTCATGTAGTAACACACATTCACACTGGGAGCTGCCCAGTACAACCACAGTCTGCTGCTATCGGACGCTGAGCAGCTGGACTGAAGCATCGAGGGACCTTCAGGGGTAGAAGCATGTTCGGACTTCACTTCCCCTGCCCAGAGTTTCCCAGCTGGTCTGGGGATTCAAACCAGTGATACTTTCTGGTCACTAGCATCCCAGAAAACACTTTGAACATTGCAAAAACATGTAAATAAAGCACCAAAATGGAAGTTGAGACCTCTGTAGTCGTCCAGAGCTGCTGCCTGCATCGTTCTATCCTTCTATCAATTCAAAACAGTTTCCAAAGCTGTTCAAATATGAATTCCTACAGTGCCATAATATCATATTGTGAAATTTTTGTGCTCGATTGAGTTGGGTTTCAACTTGGCCACCTTCTGCACATCGCCATCTGTCCGGCGCTTGCCAGGCTGCCAGCGCAATCCCCTGTATATTCCTAAAAATAATCTGTTGAAACCAGCACTCGCACACTGACGCCGCTAGAAAATGATTTGTCGAGCGGCGTGTTTGCAGCGTGTTTGCAGTGGAACTAGGCCAGCACAGAGGGTCAGAGCCCACGGTCCACATCATCCGCCGAGCCCGGAGGCTGTATGTTAATTACCTAACACCTTAAATCTCCCTCAGCAGGAGCCAAACCCAATAAAGATCATAACAGTAAACCTATGAGTAATGCCTCGTCACTGTCGAGACTCGGTGTGATCAGTTATTACCCCGCTGTATCATGGTCGGAGCTGTAAACCGCGTCCCGCTCCGAGACAAACGGGGTGAGAAATGACCGGCAGCCACCGGCCGGATGCTGGTGAGCTGCAGCTGTGAACGGCAGCTTGGTCCGCTCCTGACAAACAGACTGAAACACACGCCAGTATTAGTGGGGCGCTGCCTCTCTGTTGTTCAGTGGTGGAAGAAGTACTGAGATCTTTTACTTAAGTGAAAGTAGCGATACAACAATGTAAAGATACTCCATTACAAGTAAAAGTCCTGCATTCAAAATCTTACTTAAGTAAAAGTACATAAGTATCGGCAGCAAAATGTACTTAGAGTATCAAAGTAAACATACTCATTATGCAAACTGTCCCCATTCAGATAGTTTTATTTAATAAATTATTGGAATATTAATACTGATTTATTGACATACATGTACATGTAAGCAGCATTTTAAAGTTGTCAACGTGAAGCTAATCTTAACAATTTAGCTATACTTTTGGGTAGTCTAATCTATAACAATGCTATTTTATAGTTATTTTATAAAGATGATCAAATGTTTTACAAATAAAATATTGATCTGAAAAGTAACTAGTAACTATAGCTGTGAAATAAATGTAATGGAGTAAAAAGTACAATATTTCCCTCTAAAATGTTGTGGAGTATAAGTACAAAGTAGCATAAAATGGTAATACTCAAGTAAAGTACAAGTACCTCAAAATTGTATTTAAGTACAGTACTTGAGTAAATATACTTAGTTACTTTCCACCAGTCCTCCACTACTTTTGTTTTTATTGAGGTATCTCTGTGTGTGATATTTCTATGTCTAGTAACACACTACCTATAGATATCAGGGAAGCCAGCTCGCTAAATATTTTTAAAAGAAAGCTAAAAACTTCTCTCTTCACTTTAGCCTTTAACTAGCTCTGACTTTCCTGATACAGGCCTGAAACTCTTTTTTGCACTTTGCTTCGCACCTATGCACTGCTGCACTTCTTTTAAAATATTGTATTTTACTTGATTTTATGCATTCTATGTACTCTATTTTTTTACTTTATTTTTATTATTATTATTCAGTGGGTTTTATTTTCCATCTTATGTTATGCATTCCTCATTTTTATCTTATTTTTACTATTATTATCAAGTGGGTTTTATTCTCCATCTTATTTTACATTAATTATGGCATTCCATCCCTGTTTTTATGCTCATTCTATGTCTATTTTCATGTGAAGATGCATTCTATGTATTCTATTCTCATCATTATCTTATTTTCACTATTATTATCAAGTTTTATGTGAAGCACTTGGTGCATGTAATTTCTCTGTTGTAAAGCACTTTGAGCTGCATTTCTTGTATGAAAGGTGCTATACGAATAAAATGTATTATTATTATTACAGTATTATTATTAGTAATTTTTGCTGGAATATTTAACCTACTATCCAAATGACAAATGATATGGCAGATTTGCACAGGATTCAAATCACAGATGATCTCCACAATTATTACAAATCACTGAACGTCTCCAGGTGATATCAGTCCAGAGCAAACAGGACTTCAGTCGACTTGCCTCTTTAAATGAGCGTTAACTGCACTCCTTTTCCTCTGAAGCCTCTCCCTGGCCCGGGGATGAGACTGAGATAGAGAAGAGACTGAAACCCTTCACTCCAGCTCTGATGCTCCATCATGGCAAGTGACTCACACCTGAGAACTCATGCATTCTGCAGTGCAACTTGACGTAAATCCAACTGGATGGCGTCGGTCTTCAGCAGGCCGAGGCCTAAAGGCAAAGCAGCCTCTGGGGAAGCGAGGAGGGCTGGAGCCTCTGGGCGCCAAGCGCATTACTGCTGTCTGGGTCCGGGGGGGGGGGGGAGCATAGCGGAATGTGCTTCTCTGAAAGAACTGGAGGAAAAGATGGAGAGAGGAGAGGGGGAGGGGTGGAGGGGGAAATGGGTGAGTCGTGATCACAGCGGGAGGACAATTGAATTTGTTCTGGTGTTTGGGGTAATTGCGCTCGGGAGGAAGACAACAGAGTCCGTCCCCACGGTATCGTCACGGAAACAAGCAAATCGTTGGCACTAACGTGGACTAGAGAGGGTCGGGCTGTGTCGTGGACGGAATGAGCGATTGCCATGCGTGACGCAAACATGGAAAACAAGAATATCTGTGGAGGGGCGTTCAGTGAGACGTGACCCACTGGAGATGAGTTTAAACTCTACAGTGCCATCATCCTGACCATCAGTGTGACTGTGTAATCTGATCCCTTACCTTGGTCCAAACCGTGGCCGGGGTATGTTTGATCTGCTTGTCTCTCCAGCCTATGGGGGAGGGGTTTATTCATTGTTTTTTTTATGATTTCATGAAGCAGTGGAGCTTAGTGGCACTTGCAGTTTTGGTTCCACATCCGTCCCTGTTGTAGTGATAAAGATGTTTTTTTTGGATACTTTATCAAAATAGAAACATGAATTCTCATTCTCTAAATTATACTGATGTTGTGTTTTTGCTGTGGTGGAGAACTGCCGATGAACAAATACCAAGGAAGTACTGAGTTTCTTATTGGCCTTGCAGTCACTGAAATTTCATGAAATGAGCATGATGTCTTAAAATTCAAATAGCTCTCTCTGTACTAGCCTGGTTCCAGACTCCTGAATCTGGTCCAGCCCACATTTCAGATTTTGTCCAGAGTCTGGTGTTTTCCTTCAACGGCCTTCTCTCGCTCTGAGAAACAATCGAGCCAATCAGCACCTTTGTGGGCGGGACTAAAGTTTGAACCGTTCGTCCAGCTGTTTTTCATTGGCGTTTCGGCAGAATAGATTTGTTGAATTCACCTCCTTAACCAACATCAGTATGACTGAAGTAGCATCAGAGCAGTCAGATACGTCAGTCACTAGTGATTGGTTCAGGGAAAATCAACCCCCCCCCACACAGAAAACGGCTAACGAGGAGGAAATCTCAAGGTGAATAATGGAGTGGAACCAGATGGACATTCAGTGAGAATATCAGACTATTCCTTTGTATGTACAAAACTTTTCCGACAGTATACATGTGCTGGTAACGACTAAAGAGCATCTCCAGGGTCTTACTGCTGTATTAACACCCTAATGCCCCCGCTGAACACCAGACCAAGGCCTCGGCGGTCATTATGTCTCTTACGGCCTCCTGATCCTCCATCATGAAAGACATTTTTCTACAGAGCTAAGAGCTTTTTGACAGCAGGTCATAAACGGTCCGACTCATCAGGCCGGGACGCGTCTCCACGGACCGGGGGAATGTTGCAGTGACGGTCAAAACTGACAAAAAATCTGATTTAAAGGAGGGGAACGCACAAATTAGGTTTAAGTTAATCACCTTGGTTGATTCAGCAATAATAATATATTTGGTGTTTTATGCTTCATTGTCTCAATTAAATCTACACTAGGCAATTTTGCACGTTGGCGGCCCCAAATAGCAACGACGGGTAATTGAAGGACTTCATCACCCAGAATTCCTGTGCAATTTTCTGACCACTAGAGGGTGACAAAAACAGCAATGAATTTGCAAATAAACTCTCAGTAAAACCACTCCTCCCTCCCTCCACTGCACTACGGAGGCCTACCAAGGACAAACCTTGCAAAGCACCGCGCATAAAGGCTAATAGCTAAGCTAACCGTTCCTACAGAGAAATCTCACTTTGACAGATCTTTCTCCTGCTGAAGGTTACATGTCCCACAATGACAAGTGAAGAGGTAGGTAGCAAGTTTACTAGGTTAACAAGTGCACTAGTTTAACAAGTTTACTAGCTTAACATAGCTTAAGAAGTTCCCTAGTTTAACAAGTTCACTAGTTTAACAAGTTTACTAGCTTAACAAGTTCACTAGCTTAACAAGTTCACTAGCTTAACGAGTTCGCTAGTTTAACAAGTTTACTAGTTTAACAAGTTCACTAGCTTAACAAATTCGCTAGTTTAACAAGTTTACTAGCTTAACAAGTTCACTGGTTTAACAAGTTCACTAGCTTAACAAGTTCACTGGTTTAACAAGACTAGCTTAACAAGTTCACTGGTTTAACAAATTCACCAGCTTAACAAATTCACTAGCTTAACAAGTTCACTAGCTTAACAAATTCACTAGCTTAACAAGTTCACTGGTTTAACAAGTTCACTAGCTTAACAAGTTCACTGGTTTAACAAGACTAGCTTAACAAGTTCACTGGTTTAACAAATTCACCAGCTTAACAAATTCACTAGCTTAACAAGTTCACTAGCTTAACAAATTCACTAGCTTAACAAGTTCACTAGTTTAACAAGTTCACTAGCTTAACAAGTTTACTAGTTTAACAGGTTTACTCGGTCGCTTCATCGATTCCGCCATTACGAGAATGTTTTTCAGGAATGGGAGGGGGAGAGCGCTGCTTTTAAACAGCAAGGAGGGAGACAAGCTAGTTTCCCTAAAATGTAAAGCTGCTGAACGGAGCGGGAGGAGCTTCGTTCAGCAGCGGAATCTGACAACAAGCTTTAGAAAAGAGGAGAAAACAGCAACACAGCTGCTGCTATGTGGATATTGGTTTATATCATTATGTCTCAGTGAAATCTCCACATAGCACACATTAGCTTCAGGATTGGTTAGAAGGTCTGATATCGCTGATTGCAGGTTTAAGGCTGATAAGACAGTTGGATTTTTACATAAAAATCTTAGTCTAGTGCAGCTTTATATAATGAAATGGTTCAAAATCAGACAGTAGATAGTAATTCACTTGCTTGTAGTCTTGGCCCACAGCCAGCTCAGTGGGACTGATATAATACATAATGTCTGATTGGCAGAGCTGACAACAGGTTTGACACTAGTGTTACATAACTTCTGACCGGCAAATCTGACTGCGTCTTTTCACTCTCATACCCAAAATGCCTCTGTCTGTTGTAGCAGGTAGGTATGAAGAGGAGAAGCTCAGCATCCGGCTTAAGGGACTGCTTCCGTTTCTCATGTACATCAGTGATTAGGACCAACATCATTCAGCCAATAACGGACCGCAGGGTGAAAAGTTCGCCTTCGCTTCACTAATTTCTGCCCGTGGGAGTCGACTCCGACATCACAGCCTCTGACAAACTGAGGTGTGGGTTAATTACTGATAGACAGCTTGAGTGAACCGATGGGAGCGTTTGTTTATTAGACCAGAGGGATCTCATCTCTCCATACAGGCCACAATATATAAAAAACAAGTCTCTCCTTTTTGCCTGTTTACAATTATTGGTAAGCGTATTTAGCTTTCGTTCCATCGGCATAAGTTTCCTCCGACCGGATTCCACTTGTTCAAACTGAAAGGTTTAATAAACATAAAGAAAGAGATTCACTTAAAAACAATTCAGCAGCATGACTAGTTTTTTATATATAGTCAGAATCTGCTTTGTCGGCGTTCCTTTATGTGCTAGAAGTGATTTTCAGACTGTTCCTCCAGACATTGGCAGTGAATGGAGAGAGAAAAAAAACAATAGAGAGAGTATAAAACAAATTTTACAGAAAAAAACATTTTATAATAAGGAATAAAATAAAATAAAAATAATACAGCATCGGCCCATAAGCAGCCGTGTGACGACACTCCCACCGGTAAAACACTCACAGACACTGAGTTACTTATTACACCAAATGACCACAACCACAGACTCCATTAATATTTATATCCATTTCTATGACTGGTGCACATAAACAGCCTATTATAGTAAAACGCTTCCACTCAGAAATCCAGATGAATGAGTCGTCATGGTTTTTTTTAAATTTACTGCGGTCAAGTGTTTGAATCCAAATCAGTTTATATTTAGATTTAGATTTGCCTGTCTCTGTTGTCAACTGCAATATAGTGAGAACTAAAGGAATAATCCGCAACATGTTCTTATTAATAAAAGTCTGTTCTGCTCCTCTCTATCTGGTTGATATAAATAGAAAAATCCTCTGCTGCACAAGAAGTGATGCGTTTTACGTTTCCGTTTTTTTTGGAATCGACAGAAGAAGAAGATCTGGGTGGGTTAGCATGAGCAGCGATAGCCACCATGGCTGAACAGAGAGAGAAAAGAGACACTCAAACTGCATCGACACAAAATCCCAAGCTCCGCCCACACTGTTTGATTGACAGGTGATCTGTGGGAAGAGCAGAGCAGAAACACCACAGTGAGGCTGAGGGACAAAGATGGAGACCGGATGATAAAACGAGGCATTAGAGACCGGACATGAAGACGGACCGGCAGTGTTAGCAGCCAATCAGCTGCGTCCCACGACGACCAGCTGATCTGAGTGTTTCTACTGTTTCTATTATTGATGCCTCTCAGGCTCTGAATCCTCCCACCAGAGTGATGATGAAGCAATATGATGACTAAAGCTGCCTGTTCTCCGAGGAGCCGCCCGCACCTTCCCCTCCTGTCCCGTCTCTGCTCTGAGCACATCAAGCGTTTCGTTACGTAACGACACTCCGTCATCAATATATATCAATATGTTTTAAGCATGTGGTCATTTTCATTAATGTGGAGACAAATTGTTATTTAATTATCATTTATTTTATTTATTAGCTGTTTTGTGGTGTCTTATTCAGTTATTATGTTCTTAACTCTATCTTTTTTATTCTATTATTTTATTTATTTTGGTTTTCATCCTACGATTATACCACTATTTACTTGAATGTTTGCTCTTTTCCACCTCTGTCCTATGAATATAATCCCCGTTTATTATTGTTTTATTGCCTTTTAAATTCATAATTTGAGTATTCTGCTTTTATTTTGTCTGTCAAAGCACTTTGTAAACTTTGTAAACCTTGAATATTGTAGACATAGGGATGGGAATGGTCTTTCTAGACACTCTATTTCTAGGCTCATGCTGATTTGGAACACCTGTTTGGTAGATTATATATGTCACTGAGATGATGTCATATCTTATCCTGAAGGAGGCAATGTATGCTGAAACATCGATTCATAATATAAAATGAAAATATTGCATCGGAGTTACGAGTGTCCGGTGGTGTCAAGTGAATTTCATGATCCTTGAAAGTGGTGGAAAACATCCTCAAATCCTTTATTTAAGTAAAAGTAGCAATACCATAATGGAAAAATACTTCATTAAAAGTAAATGTCCTGCATTCCAAAAGTTTACTTCAGTAAAAGTATAGAAGTATCAGCAGTAAAATGTAGTGAAGTATGAAAAGTAAAAGTCGTCATTCTGTCAGAGAGTTAAATTATTGAATCATGAACCTCTCAGTTTTTTATTGTTGTCAAGTATTTTAATGTTGTCGGTCTAACTGCTCCATATCCTGTTGGGGAGTTTAAACTCTAACAATGCAACATGTTTTATGAGCTTATCGTATGTTTTGATGTAAAACCTTATTCTGTAAAGTAACTAGTAACTCCAGCCGGCAGATAAATGTAGAGGAGGAAAAAGAACAAGATTTCACTCTGAGATGTAGAAGAGGTAAAGTGCCAGTACCTCAAACCTGTCCAGTACTTGAGTAAATGTACTTAGTTACTTTCCACCTCTCTCCTCTACCTGTTTAGTCTGCTAAACGCCTAAATTGTAAAATATTCTCCTCCACAACTGATGTATTTATCAGATCTGCCACAGCTGTACGTTTTACCCACTTTTTTCTACTTTTTTCCTCAAGTACACCCCACCCACTCTATCCTCCCATACCATATTCATCATTCACTGTCATGTGGGATTTCCAGGAAAAAGTCATCAGCCGGGGCTCGCGTGGCGGAGCCGCCGCACGCTAAATGCATGAGAAATCAATCCAATACGTCTGAAGAGTAATTACATGTCATTCAGTGATAGATAACGCTCTCAGTACAGTAACAGACTGTGACTGATTAAGCTCAGGATCCAGGCTGTAGCTCAGCTTCTGCCAGATTTAATCTGCTGAACTCTTCAGCCATCAAAATCTGGACTTTATCCTAACTTACTGCTGAGATAAAACTAAAATATAAACTACTAGTCAACAGTTTGGACACTCCTGATTGAATGCTATTCAAAGCCATTTTGATATAAAGTCTTAGACAAATATAAATAGAGAAGTTGATCCTATGTATGAATTTCTTTCCAAAGCCTTTGCCTTTCCATCAAGGCAAAGAATCTAAAATATAAGATAGTTTTGATTTGTTTAACACTTTTTTGGTCGCTGCATAATTCCATTTGTGTTATTTCATAGTTTTGATGTCTTTACTGTTATTCTAAAATGTGGAAAATAGTAAAAATAAAGAAAAATGCATGTGTCCTTTTGACTGGCAGTGTAAATAATAACTAAAATACAACACAGAACTTTTCCTGCCTTAGTAAGCAGTTTGAGTGAATGTGGGAGAATAACGCTGCTGTGTATTTCAGGAAGGAAGACGGCTTTTTGCAGTTTTGGCTGCTGTCAGTAACGGGGATCAGTCCTGAATAGAATATCACTGTTGTTAGATAAAACTCCACAAAGTTTATTTTTCAGGAACGCAGAAAAAAAATGCTGACTTTTTTTCCACTGACACCCAGAGGTGGCAGAAGAACACAAACTCCTTACTCAAGTAAAACTGCAAATACTCGTCTAAAAATACACTCCGCTAAAAGTTTTCAAACCTCACTCACACTTGACTCAAGTCAAAGTATGAAGGTACAGAGGTCAGCTGATGATTTCCCGAGAGTAATGAGTCAGTTTTGAAAATGTACAGAGTAGAAAGTATAGATTTGTACGGAAGAGGATTAGGGCCACATGTGAAAAATGTATTTGAGTTCTGAGTTTAAAGTCAGAATTCTGAGATTAAAGTCCCACCTCAGCCAACACCTGTGTGTGTTTTGAGATTATATAAAGGGGGTTTATCAAGTCTCAAGCAGAGGTGCAAAGTAACTAAGTACATTTACTCGAATATTGTACTTAAGTACAATTTTGAGGTACTTGTACTTTACTTGAGTATTACCATTTTATGCTACTTTATACTTCTACTCCACTACATTTCAGTGGGAAATATTGTACTTTTTACTCCACTACCTTTATTTGATAACTTAAGTTACTAGTTACTTTGCAGATTCAGATTATTAATACAAAATATAATCAACTAATAAATTGTGATGTATTATTATAGATTACTATAAGCTACCCAGCAGTATATAAAGTAGTGGAAATCAGCCCCACCTTTTCCAGCTGCAACATTAAAGTGATGCTTACACATTAATGCATCAATAATTATAATTCAATAATATAATATATACTGTATTATTCTGAAATGGGCCATTCTGCATAATGAGTACTTTTGTTGCTTTAAGTACATTTCGATGCTCATACTTTTGTACTTTTACTTAAGTAACATTTTGAATGCAGGACTTTTTTTTATACTGTGGTATTTCTACTTTTACTGAAGTAAAAGATCTGAGTACTTCTTCCACCACTGGTTTCAAGGCTTCCAAGGATCATGAAATTCACTCGACACATAAATGACGATCTAAACCTTCAGTACAAGTAAAAGAAATCAATCACAAATATTACAATCATGTGTTTTTCTCCAGGACGGAGGCGATATGAGCTTTAGTCACTTGGCAGTGAGCTCAGTTAATTGCCTGCAGAAGGCTAATGTGCGATGTTTTTCCACTGTCATCCTCTGCCACTAAATGACTATCTGGCCCTGTGGAAAGTGCTGGCGAGGAGATATTTACAGTTACTAATTGCTAATGAGAGCTCATAGCCTCTAATGAGCCGCATGCTGCTTCAGTCCCCGACTCGCTTTCATCCCGCTCTCCTTTGATCCGTCCGTTTTTAAAAACACGAGTCCGGACTCCCAAGTCGACTCCGGCAAAACTTTCAGAAAGTTGGGTTCCAAGCCAGCGGGTCAAGTCAGCAGTTACACATCAGCCTGCTGCTGTTGAGAAGAAGTGAAAGTCTAAGCTGAGTGTGAGCGCAGCATTAGTGAGGTGCAGGTTGACTGAAGGTCTCATCAGTTCTGGTGTTGTGCCAAAATATGTTTCCCCTGAAAATGTGTTTCCCCCCGGCAAAGAAGAAAAGGACAAAATAATTTCATTTTTTGTGGACTGTTTTCCTGTTACTGGCAAACAGTGACACAACCTTTTAAAAACATTTCACAAGATTACAAAAAAATTAAAGTAACTACCTCGTTACCTCGTGATTAAAGGAGATCACACTTGTTTGCGATGTTATTATCTCAAACCACAAGCCTCCATTGATCCTCCAGGAAGCTGTCAGGCTCTACATTAGTCTGCTGGTGATTTATTAAGACTTTTCCTCCATGATACTTTCCTTGTGCAGAACAACAGCACACACAGAGGACAAAAGCAGGACACATCGCCAGGGGAAACATTTTTTTTTAGGGAGTATAAATTTTCATATAGAGCCAAATATTCAGTAAATTTGCCAGTCCACAGGATCTGGTGTGGTACGGTGACCGCCAACATAAAAAAAGATTTCTTAATTTCGATATCGATACGTAACACTGTCTGCTAACATATGCAGAATCACAAGTTAAATAATCAAATTTATATTCATCACACTGAATGGTGATGGTATGGTAATATGTAGCACGATAAAACTCTAATTTTCAAATAATATTCCCTAATTTGTTTCAGATCTCATTAAGTGACAGAGTTTAATTAGTATTTGCTATTTTTATCATTCATTTAGACAACAGAATTGTGTATCCAGATGAACTCCTTATCATTATTTCAGTGTGATGTTATTCTATTGAAAGACTTTTGAATTCTTGCCCAGTCCTCGACATCTTCCATGAATTTTAGGAATTTAGCTGATGCTTATCCAGAGAGATTTAAAGTGAGAGAGCAGGTCTGAGTCTCGCTTCAGCAGCTCACTGTCTGGTCTGTTGTGGGGATTGAACCTGGGACAGTTTACTCAGGTCTCTCTAGCCCAG
>NW_027283822.1:30000-133496 GCF_046629955.1 Centroberyx affinis
ATTTTTATCTCCTCCTCATGTATTCTTGCTTTAATGCCTTCCTGTAAAGTACTTTATGTAAATAGTTTATTATTAACAGTCAGGCCATTGCTGTAATCACGAATGGGTTGGGGACCCGAGTCACGTGACTTGGACTCGAGAGACAATTTTAATCGCTTGAGACTCGACTTGATGCATGAAGAGAAGACTTGAGACTTGACTTGGGTTCTGGTGACTCGGGACTTGACTCTGACTTGTACTCTGATGACTTGAAAAGGTTTCTTAAGTCTTGACTTGAGATCTTGTGTTTGTGTAAATGACTCAGATTGAAAGTGATGAGATTTGTTCCAGCAGACGACTGAATTTAAATTCTGTTTTCTGAATTTGTATGGAATGATTGAATTTACTGAAGTTGAAACTGATTATAGAAATCAAACTCATGATGCTCTTACCAAGTTTTTATCCTATTAAAACCATATTGCATTGAAAAGTCCTAGATATTTAGTTTTCTTTAAGATATTAAATTGATACTGGACTCTTGATTTGTTCTGACTTGACTTGTTGTTCTACATTTAGACTTGAGACTTGACATTAATGACATGGACTTGACTTGACTTGGTGTTCTATATATAGACTTGGGACTTGAGTTGAGACTTGTGCCTCAAGACTTGAGACTGACTTGGGACTCAAGCAAAGTTGACTTGGTCACAACTCTGATTCTTCGTTTAACAATGCACAGTTTAACTTCTTTAACAAATATGTCTTAAGTGAGAAGGTTTTGCAGTGACACTCAGAATGTAATATAATCACAAAACATAGACGCAGGAAGTTCAAACACTATCAACTTACACACATACACACACACACACACACTATCCATCCTGACCACTATAGAAGTCGTCATACTAACTCAATTTACCTCGACCTTGTATAACCTGCAGCTGATATCGCCTTTCTGCTTAATGACATCATAAGTGAGAGACAAAACAGCAGTGAATGACATAATCTTTGCTGTTTTGATCCTTTTTAGTCAGGCAACTTCGCCCTTTGGCGCCCCCCGGTGGCAGCGTGAGGTAACTGTGTGAATTTTGAAAGTTTGGAGTACTTCATTACCCAGAAATCATAGAACTGCTGCTGGTTAGGAGAACGTTTTGTATTTCACTCTCGATGCTGTGTTGCAAAGACGTCGGAAAGTCGCAAAAAATGTGGTGGAACAGCTACACAGCTTTACTTTAAACACGGTCAAAATACACTTCAGTTTGATTTTTCAGCATTGCATGAGCTAAAATCTCTCTAAAATCTCTCTCACCTGTGTGGTAAATGGATAAACATAGACTTAAAATGTAAAGTTGCACTTACAGTTGCTAATGTTCTATGCTAACTATGTTGCTAAATCATTGACATAGCATTAGCTTGTTACATGTAGAATAGTATTTCACGTTGGGCAAAGAAAACCTCACAGATGTTCATATTTCTCCCCTGGCTTTTCAGAGCTGGACCGCTGGTTGTAATTACAACGTACCAAGTGGGAATTTCTGTTCTTCTGTTTTGATTCGTCATTGCCTGTGTGGTGAGGAGATTTCCCACCAGTGACCACACCGACACCAGAGTGTAATTAAGGCAAATAGGGCAAATGTACGGCTTCTCGACTAGTGGTGACGGGACGCTCTTCTCTGCTGACGCTTCATGATTTCGGCTGGTAAATGGCTGCGTACTGCAGCTTTTATAGCAACCCATATGGACCAGACATATTGTTACTTGCATATGTTGTGTTGAAGAGAAACACAAATGTGTGCCGTCACACACGAGACACATGGATGTGTTGAAAATGACTCATTCCTTTTAAAGAACGCACGGCTGATCTGATCAGGCAGGAGTTTCCTCGCGTCTCTGACTCAAGTTAATTAGCCGAGATGGAAAGAAAAACCTGCTGCATCAGACAGAGGGAGAGAAGAAGGGGAGAGCATCCTTTTGTTTACTTCAGCGGTGACTCCCAAAGAGGGGCTCAGGGACCAGCAGGGGCCCCTGAGGAAATTTCAGAGGGTCCCCAGCAAAATGAGGAATAGTTTAATTTCTATAATATATCATACGCAGAGAAGGCAGGAATTACTGTTCTGATCTGAGGTTTGTCTCTCCCTGCTGTTCCCTCCCCACCTACACTATAAACAACTCTCCATCTCTCTGCCAAATCTTATCCAACAACAAATCTTCTCAGACGGAGGCTCCTGGGAAAGCTAAACATCGTCCTGTAGGTCAGCAGGTGAAGGATTTCACTAATACTGCCAGCGCTATGGGGTTTGAATCCCACTGGGACCACCCACACTAGAAATATATACACTCAGAACACTGTATAAAAGCGTCCACCAAACGGCAAATGTTAAATATTATATGGATAAGATCTTCTAAACATGGAAACATTTGGGAGCCTCTGCACTATAGAAGGGAGTAAAATCACCATTCTTCTCCCTTTAATCTCTTCAGTTGAATTAACACAAATCACACACTGCAAAAACATGCACCAACATCACAGACAGACTAAAATGCAAAACTGATTTATAGTTCAGACGACTATGAATCCTGTCAGTCAAACTTCACAGCTTCAATGCGACAGAAAGATAGAGGCTTTGTTCGCAATGATGTGCCTTATATAAAGAAGAATAGCGCTGTTGTGGTGTGAAAACCTCATAACTCCAAATTGGGTGAGTTGAAGAATTAAATGTTCTACAACCTCTTGGTCTTGAGAAACCCTTTCAAAACCCCCATTAGATGAAGTCAAAAATGCATGGCGGTAAATTTGGAAACAAGGCTGTTTCTCTTAGTTCCTGGAAAGTTGATATTTGGGAGATGCGAAGATTTCACCTGACTGTCGAAAATATTACAGCAGGGTGGGAAATAAACAAGACACCGGCGAACTGCTAGTACCTTACTAACCATTCTGCCAGATAACCAGCCATCATCTGGAGTCATGTTCTACTCTAAACATCTAGTCTTCTGCTAAAATAGTGAAAATATCTGGTGAATTCTGCGATGGCACACACACAAAAAGTTGTTTTCCTGCCTTGTGGTATCGATTGTCATTTGGCAGATCAACTGGCATCACATCAGCAGCAGGTTTTCTAACAACCAGGAATCTGAATCTCACTATTTATCAGACACAAGAGATTCAGTTTACACAAACAGAGTTATGCAACTTTCAAGGAATTAAAGGTTAGGAGTAATGAGATACAGGCTGAGAATATTAATAATTAAGGTCCAGCCTGGCTGGATTCTGCATTATTGGAGTAAAATGTGACTGACTGCAACCTGGCAGGCTATCCACTCTCTTCTTAGACCTTGACATTATTAAAATGCTAAAAATAGGAGTGATAATGAGATAAACAACGGGACTATTAATTACCTGCTGCTTTTATTAAGTTACAAACTGACGGGATTCTACATTATCGGAGCAGTCGCCTTCGTTGTTGCACTACAAATTATTGAAGTAAAATGGAGTTTGAATTGGATAAAATGTGACTGAAAATGCATAACCTAGGACGTATAATGAGATACAGGACCAGGCTATTAATTTCCCACTGCGTTATTAGGTTACAACCTAACTGGATTCCACATTATTGGAATAGCCTTCATTAATGGACTGCAAATTGCTGGAGCAAAGTGGACAGACAATCCACTCACTTCTTAGACCCAGACACTGCAAGAATTAGACTTTTAAAGCTTATCAGCGACTCCAAACAGGCTGCTGTTGGGACTAGTGAGGTCCTTCTCACTCCCGAGCAGCTCAGCTCATATGAATAAGCCATTAATAACGCCTTAAAACAATGCGTAGAAGTTGTAAAAAGCCGTTTCGTCTACTCACACAAACGCGTGGTAGAGCAGCGCCCATCCTCTCGGCCTCTCCAGCGCGTCGTAGATCAGGTTCTGGATCTTCCTCTTGCGGATGTTATTCCTCTTGACCGGTCGGGTGTAGCCCAGCGGGGTCTTGGCCAGCAGCCCGATGCCCTGCGAGCCCCTCTTGAAGTCCTCCCGACCCGAGCCCACCAGCAGCAGGGCCCCATCCTTGTCCGCCGGCCCCCCGGTCCCTTGGTCCAAGTCCCCGGGAGGAGCGCTGGGCTTCCTGGCGTCCCTCTGCTCCTCCGAGCCGCTAGCGACAGTCCTGGACCTGAGCCCCATGGTCAGTGCTGGATGCCCGGTGTGAGCAGCATGCCATGATCCGGGCGCTGGATCCGGGAGCCTTCAGCCGTGGGTCATTTAAGGATGTGGCCCCCGGCGCGAAGGGAGGTGCTCGGCAGTCTGACTGGACGGGAAAATAATAAAGGAGGAGTGAGAGAGAGAGAGAGAGAGAGAGAGAGAGCGTTGACATCTCTCACTTTGCCAAAGAAACACCCCTTCCAACCATTCGCATCCGTCTCATTTTTGGGTGGAAGGAAAGGAACAACAGTAATCCTCGGATCATTTTGCGCAAATTTCACAGCAAAACTGCACGCCCTTATAATGACAATATTTCAATGATACCACAGGAGATTAAAAAAAATAAATACCACAAAGTGCGATAAACTCACTACTGAGCACCACACACACACACACACACACACACACACACACACTCCAAGTCCCTATAGGAATATCATAGGAATATTATCGTGATTTGTTTTCCTCCGGCTGTGCGCGACAAGAGGCGAGAACGCGTCTAATTGCTGGCGATGGCAAAGCAACAGCCCATCGATCCATCAATTAATTCAATCCCACGAATCCAAGGCAATATCAAGCAACAATTGCCCACTTGGCATCCCCCCTCCCCTCCCCTCCTTTCCTCTCCTCTCCCCTCCCCTCCACTCCCCACACACACATTGGAAACAAAGACCTGGGATTACGCTGCAACCTCTCTCTCTCTCTCACACACACACACAAACACAAACACACATCACCAAAAAAAATGACACCCAGAGGAGGGAAGCCACGCTGAAGAATAAAGGACAAAAAACAGCACAAAGTCTCCGCTGGTGTCGATGTGAAATCGCGGAGCCCTACCAGCAGCGTTTCCCGTGCATGGTGCGCGTCTCCGGGCTGCCAGCCTCCGTCCACCTGCAGAGGAAGCGGCGCTGAGGCGGAGCGGGAGCGGGAGCGGCAGGGTGGAGACGGAGGATGGAGAGGCGATGCTGCGTAAAGGAGGTCGATACTGAAACTGAAGCGCAGCGCGGAGACAAGAGAAGGGACGGATCCGGCTCCGGCTTTCATCAGCAGCAACGCAGACGCGACGTGCGCGCACACACATACACACACACACACACACACACACACACACACACACAAACAGACAGACAGGCAGGCATGCACACACACATGGAGACGTGCACGTGTGCTAGTAGGTACACATGCGCGTAAACACAGGCAGACGTAGACAGACGCGCGCGCAATTGGAGGCATACAATACACACAGACACAGACAGACATGCACACACACACACACATACATGCATATACCCAAACACATACAGAGATACACACACAATAACACAGAATCAAGCCTTTGCATTCGCACACACGCGCGCGCACAAACATGCATACACATTCTTACACACATGCAGACAACAGACATTCACATACACTGACACATAGACACACACACACACACACACACACACACACACACACACACACACACACACACACACACACATACAAGCTTTTCAGTGACCGTGATGCATTGCTGACATGACTTGGCCGCTCCTTGCTGCGCGCGCCCCTCTGAGCGGTAAATAGGTTATTGACACCAACATGGAAACTGATGCTTTAACATTTAGGCCAACATCAACAAGCTGAATGTGCTTTTTAAATGGATAAAAAGTTGTAATGAAAAAGAACTGCAGCAATGATATATTTACAAATATCACACCAAAACTTTAGGGATGGGGAGATCTCTTCGATACACGATATATGAGGTTCAGGATCAATACAGCCAGGATACGATGTGATCAATAAAAGTTCAGCGACAACAAAGTCTGACTGTGCAGAATTCTGTTTATTTCTGAGTCACAAATCTTTCCAGCGATGCCATTGGCTGCTAGAATGTAAACAACAATTTAAAAATGTCATTACAAAGTGACAATAATATAATTTGGATGGAGAGCTTGTGAAACTGTGATGGTCAAGAGTCTCATTAGTGATTACTACAGCAGAATAACATGGAGCTGATATCACCATTCATGTTCCTGACACAACAGACGGATTGTCACTTTTCTGTATCATTGATTTTTTATACATCGTCCCATCACTACTATAAACTCACTATTGAGCACCATAGACACACTGTAAGTCCCTATAGGAATATTATAGGGTTATCATAGTGATACCATAGGATAAAAATACCAAGTACAATAAGATGAGTAGCCTACCACACATGTACTATAAGTCACTATAGAAATATTATAGCGATTTTTCATTAGGACTAAATGGTAGACATAGCCAGTCCTATAGCAATATTATAGGAATATTATAGTGATGGCATAGGTTTTGAAAATACTATAAAGTCCATTAAGGTCACTGTAAACTCTCTGATGCATCATAAGTCCCTATAGGAATATTATAGTGATTTTTCCTGAGGTTAATATGGGAGACTCTCCTGCAGCCTGCTGAGCATCACTGACCCAGTGAACACGCTGACTCGCGTCTTGTGGGGTTTTTACATCTGAAAACATTTGTTAACTCTAATGCTGAAGAACGCCACACAGTCTCCAGTGTCTCCAGCTCATTTGTGAGTAAAGGCAGGCGTCAGCATTGAATATCAATGGGATCAAATCCCCCAGACACTCTGTGGCCTCTGGGTGGAGTCACCTCACATGAACCCAGAGCACCATGCAGGCCTGCAGAAACACTGGAGTCTTCTAAGGTAAACTATTGTTTCACCATATTTAGTCTGTTAAGTCCTTCCTGCCTGCTGCCATTCAACTGTTTAATGTCACACATTCGCACACACACACACCTGTGTAATACACTAACATGTAACAACACACACTTGTGTAATATATGTAACAACACACACACACTTGTGGGTAACACTTTACAATAAGGGTCACTAAGTTAAGGGTTAGTTAATGCTTAATAAGGGTTAGTTGTAAGCATTAACTAACCCTTAATTAACAGTTAACTAATGTGTAATTTACTAATGATGTTCATGTTAACTAAGGCATTAATTTATACATTATTTAATAGTTTATAAAGATGACTATTAAATAATGTATAAATTAATACCTATGTTAACATGAACACCATTAGTAAATGATTACCAGACACATTAGTTAACTGTTAATTAAGGGTTAGTTAATGCTTATTAAGCATTAACTAACCCTTAACTTAGTGACCCTTATTGTAAAGTGTTACCCACTTGTGTAATATATGTTACAACACACACACTTGTGTAACATAATGTAACAACAAACACACAAAGACAAATTATTGAATCTTGAATCTTGAACACACACTTGTGTAATATACTGTATGTTACAACACACACACACTTGTGTAACGTGTAACAATTTGCACATATACTGTACACACACATTCTCTCATAAGGAACATGCTCCTTTGCACATATAGGCTACATTTGCACATAGTATATGTTGTACATACATAGTTTATTTTTGTATTGGTATTTATTCTTTTTTTTTTGTTCTTCCAATTTTTCATATGTACTTGGATTTGTGCTTTGTTTTGTCTGTGTGTGGTGTCGCAAGTGTCTTGCTGCTGTAACAATTTTAATTTCCCTCTGGGATTAATAAAGTTCTTATCATATCTTATCTTATCTTATTAAAATCATAGAATTGGAGAGGTCATGGAGGTGCAAAGGGATGAAAAGAGGAATTATAGGAGACACACACTCAAAAAAAACCTAACATTTTCTGGCCTATTTGCAAAATTTATGAATTTCAATTGTATGACAAATCTCCACAAAGTCACATGAAGTAATTCTAATTTACATAATCAATGAATCACAGTGTCCATGCAGCCATGCAGCAGTCTGCCGAGGCTGATCACAGTGGCTGTACAGTGCATTTCCCTGCACAAAAAGCACATTTTCCCAGAGTGCAGAAAGAACGGCTGATATTAAAGTGCATCAAATGTGTTGAAAGAGCACATTTACACTCAGAATCACTTTATTCGCAAAGTACAGAAACTAATCTGTGATGAGCGGACTGGATGAAATTTAAAAGCTCTTATAGGAGTTTGCTGGGTAAGACTTTACACCGGCCCGTTGCTGTGTGTTCGCCTGGGAAAATACTGCAGGTACACAATAATAGTCTGTTAGCTAAGATAAGGGTAAGTAAGGGTTAGTAAGATAAGGGCAGCAGAGGAACTGACTTGTGACCGGTTCCTGGACCGGCTGGGACATTGCGGGTGGGGGAAGTGAGTGAGTAACGCTCTCCTCTTCCTCAGCAGCACTGCCCTTGAGCAAGGCACTGAACCCCCCACCGCTCCAGCAGCAGTCTGCGGTCGTGCAGCTGTGAGGGTGCAGCAGGGCGTAGCTGGAAAACAGCAGGGTGCTCAGTCGTCTTTCCCTGCATAGATAAATGGCTAAAAGGGAAACACTAAATCTCCCCAGTCGGCTACATAATGTAATCACAAGGGTGTAACAGCATGAAGTACAAACAACTGCATTTGTACACATGTTTACACATTTTACACATTTTAAACTGTAATTCAAAGGAAACACATCAAAGCTGGACTCCGTCCTGATTGGCCAACACGGTCTCATGGCAGTTTGTGAAATAGTCACTAAAAAAATTTTATCTATTGATTCGTGTACATGTACATGATTTTGCTATTTTTTTCGTGAAATGAACACGACCTAAAAAACTGAATTACGTTCCTCCACCACGAATTTGAAAACGTACGTTTTGGCAAATAAAACTACTTGTGTTACAGTTATGGTTAGGCAACTAAAACAACTTGGTTAAGGTTAGAGAAATGGTTTGGTCATGGTTGAATAAGAAAAACGTTTGTTAAAAATTTAAATGTGGCTTACGGTTGAAATGTACTTTGAACACGCTGGGAATCAAACCCCGGTCGACGGCATCAAAGACGAAGGTATTTCAATGTCACACTACTTCCTGAGTCCCGACTGACAGAAAAAAAAAAAATGTGTTGCAGGCACGAAAGATACTTCCAATTGAAATACATTAGTTTGAAAGTTGTGCTGAGTGTCAGGAAAAAAATTGAAAAATCGTGTCCATGTACACAAATCAATAGATTAAATTCTGTGACTATTTCACGAACTGCCTTGAGACCGGGTTGGATTGGCTCCCTCACTAAAGAATGACTGAAATCCGTCCAATCAGGGTCCAGTTTACAGCATCTGAACTGGAAAGACAGAGGAGAGTTGAAAACAAAATCCTGAAAACTGAATCATATGGGAGCTTTAAAGCTGGTTCTCCCCAAACTAGACAAACGGATGTGTTGAAAATGACACATACTTTTTAAGAGTGTTGTTTACTGAAAGGCTAGTAAAATATAATGTGGCAGATAGTGGTATTTTAACTGAAGGGGGAGTTTATCTGGAAAAACTGAGCCTCCAATATGACAGCATTAATCAGAATGGGACAGTGAGGAAGAGGAGGGGTGCAGCTGACCTCAGGCGGGGCGACGCACGCCCACCCTAGGGTCAAGTGTGGGTCAGACGGAGCAAAGGCTCATGGGAATTTATCCTCGTCATCCTCGGTGACAGGACGTAGGTGGACTCAGCTGACAGCTCCACCATGGGGAGTTGATATGGAGAGAGGAGGACAGGACAGTACATGCATAATCTCAGGGCTTGGCATTGGAAAAATATATGTATTGTTTCCATACTTCTTTTGTTAGTACTTTTACATTAACATTCTGGTTACAGGACTATTGCTCAGGTACTATGACTGTTGCTTGTAATGTTGGTGACCTCAGATTAGAGTTATTCCACTGCTGACCTCAGTGTAAGTCTCTTTAAATAAGAGCCACAACTACATGCCTAAAATCTCAATATCATAATTGTTTTTAAGGCATTGAAAGGTATGAAAAAGGGTCAAAATGTGGTATTCTTCAGTTGAGAACTCAGCTTTTTCCTTTCTTTTTGTTTATGAGAACTTGAGGAACTGAGGAAATCCACTGATCGGTGTGTCTTCTATTAAGAAAAGCAGATGATGTGTTGTACATATCTGATAAACATAACATAAAAGCTTCTAAAAAGAGTAACCATATAGGGACGCAGTCAAAGCCTCCGTTTGTATGTTCGTGAAAATCTTGATATTGATTTGGGGACAATGACATGGCTGATAGCTAGCTAGTCTTGTTGTTAAACATACTGTCAAATTATATTTACTGTTTGTTATTGACTTTGAATGTTGCTAGCATAACGTTAGCTTTCTGGCTCATAGCTGAGCCAAAGGGTTCTATGAGCTGAGCGGACTAGAAATATCTCCTGCTGCCAAGTCCTATCTAAGGTTCGTCCTATTTACTGGAGTAGTGAACAACGTTTCCATTGCATAAGAACCTTATGGGATGGTAATGATTGTTCCAGGTATTCGTCAAACCCTCAGGTGTTACCAGGGAAACTGAGTTATGGCTTGTGAAAAACTTTAGATTTTGATTACAGAACGCATGAAAATATAAATTAATGGTCTTCATTTTTTTTTCTTTGGCAAGTGACCATGGTATAAGCGGGATAACGCCCTTTGAGGAGTCCATAATCAGGAATTAATGGACTCCTCGTCGTCCATTAATTCCTGGACACCTCGTCGTGCATTATCCCTTACATAAATCTGTATCAAGCAGCTAGAAACAGAGAGCAGCTGAGTCAGCTTGTTGTGGTGTGGCTGTAGATCCATTCAGTAACGTTCTCAGTAAAAGTGAAAAGTGTGATAAGGTGGATTTGTTTCCAAATGTAGGTTACTGTGACACAGTAAACTGTCTTGTCTTTAGCCCTAGTCTCTACTCCAAAATATGAAGAGTTGTAGCTTGAGAAGAGTCAGCTCAGTTAACCTGAACAAACTGTTAGCTAGCTAACTAGCCAGCAAACACACTGATGTTAATGTCAACATGCTAACGCTAGCTGCTGCTAGATACGTTAGCTAGTGTGCTAATCAGATGTGTTAACAACAAGACAGTGATGGTTAGCTGACCAGATACTATGGTTAGCTAGCTAACAAGCTGACATTATCTAAACACTAAATCAATCAGCTGGACAGACAAATTGTACATTTAGAAACACAGTCAGCCGTTCACAGAGCTGAGGACCTCCAACATGGCCGCCAGAGGGGGGGTTATATCACATTAGACCCTCTGTTGCATAATGAAATGTGCCTTCATCCAACAGAGAGAGTCTCAACAGTGTATCATGTTAGATTATTGAATTTCAGGTTTCAGATCAGTATGTAGGCTAAAGTCTTCAGAAAAGAGGCGAGAAGCTCATGGGAAATTTATTTTGAGAAAAGCTTCAGAACCTCGACAGCCTTGTAGTCTCACCATCTGCTGGTCTGCTCTCTTTAGTTTGGCTTTTTTAGTTCCTTCTGTCTCTCCTTCATTATTTCTCCATTCCTCCATGCTCACTCAGCTGCCAATGCAATCCAGCTTTGTATTGATGTTAATATAGGAGGGAGAGAGGGAAGGAAGGAAGGAAAGAAGTAAGGGAGCATATGTGCCTACTGTTGCAGAAAAAAAACAATTTTGATAAAGTATGGAAGCTGCGGGAACCTTGTTAATTCTTGCAGTAATCTCTTTAATGCTGATGATTTAAAAACCAAAATAAAGAAACAAAGCTGTCAGAACCAGCCAATTTCTCATAAAACATCGCTAATGAAAATTGTGAAACGATAAACTGGCAGAAGAAGAAAAAGGACAGCAGGAAATTAACAGTTAAGAGACATGAAGTCCAGCTGTGTTCAGTAAAGCAGACAGAATGCAGATTGTTCTCCTGACTCTGTTCTGGATCCATCTGACAAACCTGACATCACATTGTGAAAGAATAAATCCTCTAATAACTGGATTTAAAGTCTTAAATGTAAATATTTTTAGAATTTTTCAGATGTTTTAAGGACTCACAGATATCCTGATGACATGAAAGGACTCTTGAGATTTGTGGAAGGAAGTATAGTGCTCCTGCTGCAGAAAAAACATAACTGCAATATTAGTGTTTCTCTGTTTCATTACTTGTAATGTAAAGTTTCCATAGTAATTTGTGTGTTGAGTGAGTTTCATGATCCTGTCAATAACCCCACTGTGTAATAAAACTTACTTTTTGTATGGATCTGTTTTTTGTACCTGGTCAGGTATGTCACAGAGGTGTGACCAGGTCAACTTTGCTCGAGTCCCAAGTCAGTCTCAAGTCTCGAGGCACAAGTCTCAAATCAAGTCCCAAGTCTAAATGTAGATTACCAAGTCAAGTCCATGTCATTAATGTCAAGTCTCAAGTCTAAATGTAGAACAGCAAGTCAAGTCAGAACAAATCAAGAGTCCAGTATCAATTTAATATCTTAAAGAAAACTAAATATCTAGGACTTTTCAATGCAATATGGTTTTAATAGGATAAAAACTTGGTAAGAGCATCATGAGTTTGATTTCTATAATCAGTTTCAACTTCAATAAATTCAATCATTCCATACAAATTCAGAAAACAGAATTTAAATTCAGTCGTCTGCTGGAACAAATCTCATCACTTTCAATCTAAGTCATTTACACAAACACAAGATCTCAAGTCAAGACTTTAGAAACCTTTTCAAGTCATCAGAGTACAAGTCAGAGTCAAGTCCCAAGTCACCAGAACCCAAATCAAGTCTCAAGTCTTCTCTTCATGCATCAAGTGTCAAGTCCCCACCTCAGGTATGACATCACCATCTTCTCCCCTGATATCTTCAAAAGAACAGACTGGAACCACACAGGGTTTCTGGGTTTTGAAGTTCAGTTGCCTGTCTGCCATCTTTGGAGCCACAAATGTGCGAGTATCTTTATTTTTCAAGTTTTCTTTGAATTTTCAGACCTTATTGGTGCAAAACTCCTCAGTATATGAATATACATTTTTTCTCTGCATTTCTTCTATTTTGCTTTACATTTTCAATAACTGTGCATATTCTCGACATGGACACATACAGTATCTTCTGTCACGTACTGGAGAAAAACAGCAATGTTTTAAACGTTTGACGTTGAACCAGACATTTAGTTTGTTCAGAGGTTTTTATTTAGCCAGTGACTATTAGGATTGCTTTAGGAGCTTAAGGCTGAACTGCAGAACTTTCTTCAGTGACATGTCTAATACTCTGCACATGACACGACTCCTTATCTGCACTGCATGTGCATTACAGAATTAGCATATACTGTATAACGGCCGATCCAGTGCCAGTGTTTTCACAGCAGCTTTGAACTCGTCTCCGTCTGTCGCTCCTCTCCTGCTGCTGGTTCAGACAAAGAAGAGTTTCATTAAAAAATATATATATATATCGCAGTTGAAAAGAACTGAGGCTGACTCTCACAACACGGTTCCTGACTTTAAATTAAGTTTTTGAAAATCATTAAATTCATCAGCTGAGAGGAGAGTTTGGCTAATGAAACAGCAGATATTCCAGATGGTACAGTCAGTTGTATTTTGGAAAAACTGAATAAACATCCGGAAACAATTCATATATATACACAATTTCAGTGTGGATTGATGAGCCCTTTTGTTTTATATAGCAAAAAATAATTTGATTCATTGCCTGAGGCATAAGGAAATATAACAGGTATATAACAGATTTTGAGGGGAAAATTAAGGAGGTGCATCATAAACGATAACAGAAGCTCAGTGTGTTTGTAAAGCTTAAGTCTTTAATGTATCAGGTGTTCATAGCTTCAAAAGCCTATGGGAAAATCTAGATACACACACACACACACACAAATATAATGTATATACACACAAACATACAAATAGACACGTTATCATACAAACACACACAGTATACAAATGCATGCGTATATAATAAAACATAAAGATACACACACACGCACAATCCAGCGCTATCCAGGAGAAAGACCTCTATTTGACCAAGAAATACAGACACACACACACACACACACACACACACACACACACACACACACATACGCACACACACACACAGAGCCCAAGGGTCCTGCAAACTGGATTTACCCAGAATAACATTGAGTAATTTAAAAATAGATTGATTGCACGACTCGGTGGCCTTTAGTATTTCTACTTAATCGTTGGCGGTGGGCGGATTTGACTAATTATGTGGATGAAAAACGGCGGTACAAGCTCCTAATTGAAAAAGCAATAATTTGACTTGGCCTGTCCTGTCCGCTCTGCAGAGCTGCAGACAGACAGACAGACAGACAGACAGGCAGACAGACAGACAGACAGACAGACAGACAGAGGGAACTGGACCTGCTGCTGCTGGTTAAACTGTTGATAAAATACATCTTCCCTCTGCTGTTGTGTTTTTTTTTTTTATTTAAACCCACAATCCTTAAGCTTCAGACTCCATTAAATCTGCTTAGAAACTGGTTTTTAAAGAGGCTGTTAACAGAAAATGGTGATTAGTCCAGTGTGGAGCCAAACCTCGACGGGTTTGTGACTTTGGTTGAAAGTCTCCACTGATTCTTTTTAATCCTTTTCTTTGGTTATGTAATCTCTCTCTGACCTTTCACTTTCTGTACCGGGTTTCTTCAAAAATAAAACGAACTGAAGAGCGGATCAGAGGCTCGATCTCACAGGACGGGTTTCAGCAGCAGAGGGCGGCTTCTTCCGGTAGTTTTTGCTTCTGTGCTTCTGCTGGGCGCCTTCAGAACCCCGAGATGAATGAAGTTCAGCTCATGGTTTGTTTCCACAGGATCCGTCATTTCCACGCTTCCCATTCATTTTCTATGTAAGCAGCCGTGCAATGCATTCTGGGAGCGCCGCGGTGCGTTTCGAGAGACGGGGCGTCATGTCGGCCGCTCCACATTTGCATAAAATTGAGGTCTAGGCTACTTTATGCAAATCAGGGGCGTCCAACGTGACTCGGCGCCTCTGGAAACTCCCGAAACTCTCGTATAAACTTTTAAACTAACCGTTGTCGATCTAAAACGAAGACAGATTCAGCAGCTGTATTGCTTATTTCTCGCCTCAAATGTTTTCAGAAACACATTTCGGTGAACTATTTTCATAAGCGAGTGACAGCGTTCGTCCAATCAGGTGCAGCAAGGAACCGATATGGAAGCTCGCCTATCAAGCGTCCGACACTGGGAAGCAGCGTGATCCCTCGCGTGAAATGAAGCCCCTGTGAAAACGCACCATTAGAGCAGAAAGACGCTCTCTCTACTAGGTTTTCTCTACTGTCCAATCAGATCAATGGAGAGGCGGGGCTTCTGCGGTGAGTGAGTCTTGTAAACTACAAACATGGAGGATCACCTGGAGCTTTATGATGTCACAAACTACTGCAGATCTGAACAGAAACCAGCAGCTTGGAGGGAAATTAGAGCTGCTCTCAAAATTCCTGGTAACATGAATTTTTAATTATAATACTTGCATGAAGAAAATCACCTTAATCCAGGTAGCGCAATAAACAACTAGTTGAGTGACTGACAGCGGACTAATCAGCTGATTCTGTGGTTGCCTAGCAACAACAGCACAAAAACTCAGCAGGCAGCTCTGCTCTGTGCTTCAGTGCAGCCTGGTGATGTTCAGCCTTCAACATGTGTCCTAACAGATGAACACATAACAATATTTTTATACAATAACACACTGCTGTTCACACTGTTCAGAGACACTGTGCTGCAAAGAGAAGGCCACAGGTTCAATACCTGCAGCAGGCAGTACAGCAGAAGTAAACAGCTGTAGTGTCTTTGAGCAAGACACTGAACCCCTCCTGACCTCTGACCTCTGACCCCTCTGGTGAAATGTGTCTCAGAAGGAGATGTGAAGATACTAATTCCTAATTACACTGTATAGAATCAGAATACCCTGAATTACTTTACTTTTACCTTTATTTATCCAGGGAACGTTGACTGAGCACCAGGCTGTTTCTCAGCTCCACCCTGCTTCACATTCACAATGTGAGGGGCTTCATTCCCTTTCCCCAGCTGGTCCAGGGATTCAAACCAGCAACCCTTCTGGTCACAAGCTACTCCTCTAACCTCTAGACCAGTGGTTCCCAACGTGGGGTCCGATGACCACCAGGGGTCCTTAAGGGGGTTCCAGGGGGTCCTCAGCAAATTTATGAATTGTTAAACTTCAACATATTTAATTTACAAGAAGTTAACACAATTAGAGAATGTAGAAGAATGACTGTTTTGGTCATAGTTTCTCTGTTATCTCTCTACCTACAATACAGATAGTCAAGGAATTCTGGACAAAATCAAATCTAACAATAAAAATATTCTCAGATTTCAGTTCGCTAGAAAAAGACATAATCAAATGGGGGTCCGTGGCCCTAATGTGGACTGAATTATGGGTCCTTGATATGAAAAAGGTTGAGAATCACTGCTCTAGACTGCCACCACCCGCGGTACGAAGACATAGCGACACGTTTGAGCCGCTGATGCCAAGTGGAAGGTGAAGCTGTGGCTCGGCCTCAGGTGATGGATGGCGCTCAGCAGAACTCCGTGTGTCAACGTGTCGGCGTGAAGCGACGGCGGGCGGAGGATCGATACCCGTGTCCGCCAACTCAACGAAATACATCATCCGTGTGATTTTACCGGCTGAGAAGAACACACTGTACCGACCGGAGAGCATCGTCCATCATCGTTAGCGGTGCGGTCACGGGTTCGATCCCCACAGCGGCCGCGTGTCGCGCTGAAGCGTCCTGAAGCAAGGCCCCGAGCCCCACCTATACAGAAACTCAAACTGCAGCGACAGGAAAATCCAAGCTCCGCCCACACTGTTTGATTGACAGGTGATCTATGGGAAGTACAGTGCAGAAACGCCACAGTGAGGCTGAGTGACAAAGATGGAGATTAAATTAAAAATTTATCTCAGAGATTACCACTTTAAACAAAAATGTTAATGAAATTTTGTCAGATTCATGCTAATGCATCCTGTAGTTCTGTGTGATTCATTTCAGTTTTATCATCTCAAAACAGTTCAGTCTCTTCAGTCTGTGAAGTTTTCAGCTATTCTTTATTATCGTTTTCATCTTTCCATGGCTTTGTTAATGTTGCAGTATATCAAACCACTAATCCAGTAATTACCAGCCATTAAAAAGTATTATGCATTTTAAAGGGAAAGCTGTTAATGAGCCAATCTCATTCATTATTAACTGAGTGTCTTTTACTCAAACAAATGTTTTTCAGCTCCACTGACTTGCGCCAGAATTGCTAATAAATGCTGATTTGTTCTTTTAATATTTCAAAAAACAAAACTACTGCTGCAAGAGCTGCAACAAGATGGTTCAAGTTGTTAAGCAGCCTGGAATATTATCACCAGCTTCCTATTTTATATTTGAACATGTGTTTTTACCATCTAATTCATTCACTTGAATTACTTCTTCTTAAAACTCACTTTTATACACTTGCTTTAATGTAATGTTTTCGATTTTGCCCACCTTTTATATATATTCTATTTTAATATATACAGTACTGTGCAAAAGTCTTAGGCACCCTAGGTTTTTTATAGAAATTTTGTCTTAGATGTTTGTTTATTTGTCTTCTGCAATAGTGTGTCAGTAGACTGCTCTTTATAGTATTTATTTTTTAATATTCAGAAACTTTTCATTTCATTAAGTGTCTTTGCTTTACAGATTTTGTACATGTGCCTAAGACTTTTGCACAGTACTGTATATATTATTGTATATATTTAAATATTCCTTGTCTTAATGTCTTTTTGTACAGCACTTTGTAAACTCTGGTTTTAGGTTTCGCCTGAGCTTAGGTAAAGTTGGTGAAAAAAATTTATAAACATTGAACAAAAAGTTCGGAACTTTGTGTTTGGTAGATTATTTCTCTGTTGTAACAATGCTTCTTGGCAATACGTTTTATACCGTTGGAAAGCCTGTTTATTTCCCTTTTAAATGGTGCCTCATTTGTAAGGAACATGCATTTGTGGGATGAGCAGCACAGCTGAGTATGTGGGTTGCGCTCATGTAAAATTTGCCAAATCTTCTCTGCCAATGCCAAACAGCTTATTCTGCTGTTGCTATTGACTCTTGTTTTGAGCTTCCGGTCCCCCAGGTGCTGACAATCAGGTACCTGATTGGCACCTGCACTGGAACCTGAACATGTGGAGGAACGTTATGCTCAGCGATGAGTCCAGATTCTGCCTACGGAAGTCGGATCGTAGGGTCAAAGTGTGGAGAAGACGGGGAGAACGCTATGCTGATCGCTGCACCGATAGAGTAACACCTTTTGGTGGAGGCGGTGTGATGGTGTGGGGCGGCATCTCCATCACTGGAAAAACAAGGCTTGTCATCATTGGAGGCAATCTCAATGCAGAGAGATATCGAGATGAGATTCTGCAACCGGTGGCGATCCCATATCTCCACAGTCTGGGACCGAACTCCATCCTCCAAGACGACAACGCTCGCCCCCACAGAGCGGGGTTTATCAGAGACTACCTCCAGAATTTGGGAGTAGAGAGAATGGAATGGCCTGCCAACAGTCCTGACCTCAACCCAATTGAACACTTATGGGATCAGCTTGGGTGTGCTGTTCGTGCTAGAGTGACCGACACAACCACGTCGGCTGACTTGCGACAAATCCTGGTTGAGGACTGGAATGCCATCCCACAGTAGTGTGTGACCAGGCTGGTGACCAGCATGAGGAGGAGGTGCCAGGCTGTTGTGGCTGTGTATGGTTCTTCCACACGCTACTGAGGCTCCTGACTGTTTGTTAAATGAATAAATTGTAAAATTGCCAATATGTCTTGTTTCTTCCTTGTTACTGATAGACTTCACTCATCCAATCCACCAAACAACACCAAACAAGAGTCAATAGCAACAGCAGAATAAGCTGTTTGGCATTGGCAGAGAAGATTTGGCAAATTTTACATGAGCGCAACCCACATACTCAGCTGTGCTGCTCATCCCACAAATGCATGTTCCTTACAAATGAGGCACCATTTAAAAGGGAAATAAACAGGCTTTCCAACAATATAAAATGTATTGCCAAGAAGCATTGTTACAATAGAGAAATAATCTACCAAACACAAAGTTCCGAACTTTTTGTTCAATGTTTATATATATATTTTTTTTTACTTTTCTAGGGAAACTCAACTGATCACCAGGCTCTTTTTCAGCGCTGCCTTGCTTCACATTCATACACTTCCACATATTCACACCTGGGATCTGTGGTCATACTGGGGATAAGTACCTACTTATCTACTGGGCCTAAGTGCCTTGCTCTAAGGCACCTGGGCAGTATAGTTGTCCAGGGAGTGGGGAGCGTTCCTCCTCCACCTCCCCCTCCCAGACTCTCCCAGTGGATCCAGGACTCAGACCGGCGATCTTCCCTTCACAAACCTCCACCTCCTCTCCCCCTGCCCCCCAGTCCCCTGCTATCCATCACTTTGAGAGCATTTCTAATTTGGTTCAGCAGTGCAGCTGTCTAACATGCAACAGCCGCAGGATTCATGAGCTCAGGACAGGAGACGGATTCACCCCAAGAGGAAGATAAAGCCTGAATTCATGTGACCTGCAGCTCTTATCCAACATAAAACATCACAGGTGCAGGTTTCCTCTGTCCGCTGCTCCTCCACAGAAATAACACAGTCCTTCAGCCTGATTTCCCTCTGAAGCACCGAGTCCTCATGGCCTCTTGTTCACAAGTGATGTGTTGTGATGTGAACAAACGTTTTTACACTGCAACCTGCAACAGAACCAGAACTGGGCCCAGAACAGACGAGGATCAGGAACCAGAAATAAATCACCACCGAGCATCGCTGCCACATAATTTTCATTTCATTTCAAACCTTTATTTAAACGCGAATAACCATTGAGGTTGCCCTCATTTACAATGATGTCGAGTTACAAACAAGTTCAAAGTATTAAATAAATAGGACAAGACATAGATGACAATAAAGAAAATCAATTAAAACAGTTACACTTTGAGGCAGGGAGGTTTGTGATCATGGTTTTAAATTGTCCATAGGTTAGTAGAGTATTGGTTTTTAGTGTGTGTTGAAGATCATTCCAGGAATTAGGAGCACTAAAATAAAAGGCTGATAAAATCACACAAGAACTGGAACTGGGACTTTAACATCTACGGAAGAGGACGAGGGTCAAAATGTGAAAAATGTATTTGAGTTCTGAAAAAAACACCAGAATTCTGAGATTCTGACTTTATTCTTACAATTTTGACTTTATTCTCAGAATTTTAGTTCTGAGATTAATCTCAGAACTAAAATACATTTTTCACGTGACCCTCGTTCTCTTCCGTAAACATCCAGAATTCGCCAAGACCATAAAAAAAGCTCTGTGACTCTGACCGGTTCTTAGTCGATACATGTCGGTTGCTGTTTTCATCATGTAGCCGCATAATCAAATAATCTAATAAGGGCTTTAATAATAATAATAATAAAGGCTTTTTACATTGTTGTATCTGCAGACGGAGTGCTGTGGTTTTTCTTTGGGGATTTCATGCCTTTACTTCCTCAAATGTATCCGATGTGGCGGAAAGGAATATCGCTAGTAGGCTTGGGCCAATATTCAATATTATTGAATATCGCGATATTTTGTGAAAATCACAATATTTTCAGCGAGATCGAATATCGGCCCCCAGATCCAAGCAGCGCTCCTTTCTTATTCTTTTTTCGAAACCCGTCAACACCTTGTTAGTCCGAGAGTCACATTCAGGCCAATCTGTGAACTCATCGTCTATCGGTCTGACGACGATTAGACTCTGGGGGCGACGGCCAATATTTGGGGGTTTCCGGTGTAGCCAGCGGACATCCGGGCCAAGACTTCCTCTTCCGTGAGCCGGTCATTGTTTACAGTCCGATTAGCAACTTGAGACGCGAGAGTCGAACGTTTCTCCACACAAAACACAAACATCGATACTTTCTGTAGGTGTTTTAGGTCCGGACGACATTTCAGCTAATCTCTATAAACAGATATCTGCATATGAGACGTCGTCTCTCAACTCCAACTCCGTTCTCACGTCTCAAGTTGCTAATCGGACTGTAAACAATGACACAGAAGAGGAAGTCTTGGCCCGGATGTCCGCTGGCTACACCGGAAACCCCCAAATATTGGCCGTCGCCCCCAGAGTCTAATCGTCGTCAGACTGATAGACGATGGGTTCACAGATTGTATTCTGAACCCATGTTTTCCATGAAAAAAAGCCTCAAAAAAGCCTCAAACACAAGGTCAACACTGTTGTTGAAACCAAAAATCCTCCTCTGGTAACTGACTGCTTTCCACACCGCTTTCCAAACTCAACAGCCGAGCAATTTGTCAATTTTGATTATGAAAATAAATGACCCTCTCTTTCAAGTGGCTGCGTACGAGCTGAACTGCCTCTCTTCCACTCTTTGGTTTTTTTAGGCAATTTACAGACGCAAACCTCAGAGACTGTAAATCATGTCTCGTGTCATCAGGCGGCAGCAGCTGGCCGGGCTCCGGATGAGAAATGCATATATTGGTTTTCAGGGAAGAAAGAGTGTGTATTTGTTAAAGCTTTTTCTTTATTTGGTTTCACGTTGCATCGGAGCGTCTCTGTGTTTTGCCGGGGAACGGTTCTGCTGAGCTCGCATCCCAGTTTCACCGCACAAGGTTAAAGGAAACAGATCGCTCCAGACTGAGGCAGGAGCAGGAGGATGAACCAGTTTTAAAAAAGCAAGTTGTATGTGTTTGCATTGGAACGGCCTGTGTAAAGAAGGTTTTCTGAACATGGTGCTGATTTTCAGTGGTGGAAGAAGTACTGAGATCTTTTACTTCAGTAAAAGTAGCAATACAACAATGTAAAGATACTCCATTACAAGTAAAAGTCCTGCATTCAAAATCTTACTTAAGTAAAAGTACATAAGTATTGGCAGCAAAATGTACTTAGAGTATCAAAGTAAATGTACTCATTATGCAAACTGTCCCCATTTAGAGAGTTATATTTTTCATAAATTATTGGAATATTAATACTGATTTATTGACATACATGTACATGTAAGCAGCATTTTAAAGTTGTCAACGTGAAGCTAATCTTAACAATTTAGCTATACTTTTGGGTAGTCTAATCTATAACAATGCTATTTTATAGTTATTTTATAAAGATGATCAAATGTTTTAAATATAAAATATTGATCTGAAAAGTAACTAGTAACTATAGCTGTGAAATAAATGTAATGGAGTAAAAAGTACAATATTTCCCTCTAAAATGTAGTGGAGTATAAGTACAAAGTAGCATAAAATGGAAATACTCAAGTAAAGTACAAGTACCTCAAAATTGTACTTAAGTACTAATACTAAGTATTAATATTCCAATAATTTATGAAAAATATAACTCTAAATGGGGACAGTTTGCATAATGAGTATGTTTACTTTGATACTCTAAGTACATTTTGCTGCCAATACTTATGTACTTTTACTTAAGTAAGATTTTGAATGCAGGACTTTTACTTGTAATGGAGTATCTTTATATTGTTGTATTGCTACTTTTGCTGAAGTAAAAGATCTCAGTACTTCTTCCACCACTGGAATATTGCTTTAAGGTTATGTTTGCCAAAAAGTTAGTGGTGAATTCAAAGTACTGAAGTGTTCAGTGTGGCTCAGAGAGGAAGTGACCCGGTGGATGTGGAGTGGGAGGCTGGAAGGTCTTTGTCAGAGTTCCAGCTGCTGAATAATTGATGTTTTTACAGGCGTTGTGTTTTATCCGCATGATGTGGCCGACCATGTTTTATTCATCCTTCATCCAACTTTCATAACACAAGGTTAGAAGATACAAAGAGGAGTCTGGAGTTTACTACCATGGTGATGAACAAATCAGAAAAAAAAAAAAAAGGTTTACGGTATTGTGGTTGCAGTGAAACAACTTTTTTTCATTTTTTTCTTCATTCAGCCAGTGAGGGTTTTTATTTCTCAGCATCGTTTTACTCTACTGACCGCAGAGCAGCTCTACTGGAGCAGCTGGGGGAATGTCAACTTCCCAATAGATATACAGTATATATATAATTTTTTTTAATAATTTTTTTTTTATTATTTTAACAGGGTTATAAACAAAAATCAGTAACGTGAGAAAAAAATAATATAAATAAACAAATAGAAATTTAAGAGGGTCGTAGGTTGCCAGGAATTACATTTTCTTTTTCCATTTTTTAAGCAGAACCCAACAGGAATATTATAGAAATATTATAGAAATTTCTCAATATTAGTGGTATTATTAGTAATACCATAACAAAATACCTTAAGTATGATAAGCTCACTATAAACTTTTGAGAACCACATACAAACTATAAGACCCTAATATTAAGGGAATATTATAGTGATTCTTCAATAGTATGGAAATAATAAAATGATTATTCAATATTATAGGAATGTTTTATAATTATTCAATAGGACAGCTGGAAAATGCTGTATTTCAGTGGTTCTCAACCTGGGGATAGGGCCCCCCCATGGGTCGCAAGATCATTTTGGGGGGGGTCGCGAGATGATTTATGGGATAAGAAAAAAAAAAGTATTTCTATGTATACAAATTCATGATCATGTCTATTTTTTTATGGGTTTTTTTCTCAAATTTTTGCTGTTTACATGTAAAATACTGAATAGTTTTCAGCCTCAAGGCGTCGCTTTGTTTTCACGAGTCACGAGTCGAAAAGGTTGAGATCCACAGCTGTCAGTCAGGGATTCAAACCTGTGACTCTCCCTCCAGGCTCCGGCTCCTCCGGCCGCTCCGCTCCCACCGCCGAGGTTTAACTCGGATCGATCGGACGCCAGCTGATATGTCATACATGGATTTCTGACAAAAAAACTCCGGCGGCCCTCAGACCTCGAAGAAACAGATTTGGTTTCACCGAAACGGCAAGACGAGCAGAAAAAAAATCCCTGTGATCAGCACTTCATTTTAGAGAAACGTCTTCGGACCTCCAGGTTCCTGTTACAGGCGGGCGGGCGGGCAGGCGGGGGCGGGTGGCGGGGCCCTGCGGAGCACCGCCCGGCCCTGCGCTGCGTCTGATTGGACGTAACTCAGCACTTCTCATCTGGTGAACACTAAGAGAAACCCCGACACACGACACATGAGACCTGCTGCTCTGCTGCTGCTGCTGCGTGTCAGAAGCACGAGACTCACTGAAGGTTTCACTAATAGAAGCTTTATCACCGCTGTCATCATGTGGAAACCTCCAAACTAAAACCTCCTAACTCCAGGGAGAGCAGAGGTGTGACCAAGTCAACTTCACTCGAGTCCCAAGTCAGTCTCAAGTCTTGAGGCACAAGTCAGAAGTCAAGTCTCAAGTCTAAATGTAGAACAGCAAGTCAAGTCAGAACAAATCAAGAGTCCAGTATCAATTTAATATCTTAAAGAAAACTAAATATCTAGGACTTTTCAATGCAATATGGTTTTAATAGGATAAAAACTTGGTAAGAGCATCATGAGTTTGATTTCTAGAATCAGTTTCAACTTCAATAAATTCAATCATTTCATACAAATTCAGAAAACAGAATTTAAATTCAGTCGTCTGCTGGAACAAATCTCATCACTTTCAATCTAAGTCATTTACACAAACACAAGATCTCAAGTCAAGACTTTAGAAACCTTTTCAAGTCATCAAAGTACAAGTCAGAGTCAAGTCCCAAGTCAGCAGAACCCAAGTCAAGTCCAGTCTCAAGTCTTCTCTTCATGCATCAAGTCTCAAGCAATTAAAATTGTGACTCCAAGTCATGTGACTCGAGTCTCCACCTCTGAGGGAGAACCATGGAGGGGCAATTTCAAAATTTCAAAAATTTAAAACAGACGTCAATTGATGGACAGTGTACAGTGAAGAGAGAGAGGAGAGACAGGTACCAGAGTGCATTAACCTGTTGCTGCTGGGTTGAAAAACTTCCATCACTCTTGGTCTGATGAAACTCTTTCAAAACCCAACTGGATAAACTCAGAAACTCCTGGTGTCAAGCTGCTTTGCTTAGTTCCTGAAAAGTTGAGTTGTATTATGGAGATACAGGCTGTTCACCTGACTGTAGCATCTGCTGCAATGCATCTTACTGTGAATCCAAACAAATTAATTTGTTGAATACATGATGCAAAATTTGTACGGGTCAATTTGAAACTGAATGTGATAATTACTGAATTTAACTCTCATCTGGGTAACACTTTACAATAAGGGTCACTAAGTTAAGGGTTAGTTAATGCTTATTTTTAACTAACCCTTAATTAACAGTTAACTAATGTGTCTGGTAATCATTTACTAATGGTATTCATGTTAACTAAGGTATTGATTTATACATTATTTAATAGTTTATAAAGATGACTATTAAATAATGTATAAATTAATACCTTAGTTAACATGAACACCATTAGTACATAAATGATTACCAGACACATTAGTTAACTGTTAATTAAGGGTTAGTTCATGCTTATTAAGCATGAACTAACCCTTAACTTAGTGACACTTATTGTAAAGTGTTACCCAGATGAGAGTTAAATTCAGTAATTATCACATTCAATTTCAAATTGTCTGTCCCTTATCTGTTTCAAATTTGTTTTTTTCCCAATTCAAAGTCAGTTTTCTTCAGTCAGATTGAGCTTCCTGAGACGCACAGCCGCACACTTTTGAATAAATTCAACAAATCCTTTTTTTTTTTTAATTCAACAGTTCAATATGGACATGACAAATTTATATTCGAGCAGATATTTTAACATATTTATTTTCTTGCCAACCTTCTTTGATTTCTGTCTTGCCCAAACAAAACAAACTCAAACACCAAGATTCAGGCAAAGTGACTGAAGGGTGAAGCAGCAGAGTCGCACTTTAAAAAAATATCCTGCCATAATCACCATGAAATATTAAACATAACCAGTTATTCTAATGAGGTAGTGAATTAAACTAATTAATGCATTAATTTCTATGTCAACATACCTGCCATCACATAACACATAAGCGATATTGATATGAACTTTGTCTGAAAGCATTAAGGAGTTATAGTAGTTTCAAGAAAATCAGTTTTTCCTCATTAATATGCAAATTTATGCAGCAAGGCACTCCAAAATCTAATGAGATCATCGACTCTAGAGGAGGAACCATTTTGTCAGGATGAAGTTTTTTATCATGTTGTTACTGAGTTACAGTTTTCACAAGAATGTACATCAGTGGTGGAAAAAGTCCTGAAATCCTTCTTCAGTAAAAGTAGCAATACCATAATGTAAAAATACTTAATTAAAAGTAAAAGTTCTGCATTCAAAGGTTTACTTCAGTAAAACTATACAAGTATTAGCAGTAAAATGAACTGAAGTATGAAAAGTAAAAGTCGTCATTCTGTTAGAGAGTTAAATTATTGAAGCATGAACCTGTCAGAAGTATTTTAATGTTGTCGGTCTAACTGCTCCAGTTACTGTTGGGGAGTTTAAACTCTAACAATGCAACATATTTTATGAGCTTATCGTATGTTTTGATGTAAAACCTTATTCTGCAAAGTAACTAGTAACTCCAGCCGGCAGATAAATGTAGAGGAGGAAAAAGAAGAAGATTTCCCTCTGAGATGTAGAGGAGGAAAAGGAGAAAGTCTCACAGGATGGAAATACTTTTTACTTTCCACCTCTGAAGGACAGACAGACAGACAGACAGACAGAGAGACAGACAGACAGACAGACAGACAGACAGACAGACAGACAGACAGACAGACAGATGTACTGTGGTGGAGGAACATCAAAGCATCAGATCATCAGGTCAGACCGCTGTCAGACTTTGAGGTGTGACAGGATGAAAAAGCTCCCAGTCTGCTGACACTTGATATGTATCCAAGTTAGTAGCAGAGGAGGTAGAAGTACACAAATTCTCTACTCAAGTAAAAGTGCAAATACTCATCTAAAAATATACTCTGGTAGAAGCTGAAGTACCGTTTCAAATCCTTTACTCAAGTCAAAGTATAAAAGTACGTGGACTTAAATTTACTTAAAGTATAAAAGTAAAAGTCGTTCTCTAAAAAAGTCATTTCTAATGTTCTAAACTGGTTTTCTGTTGAGCGTTCCTCTGAATCCCAGATGAGAAAGAGTCTGCAGCTCAGATCAGGAACCTGAACCCTAGCAGCTGAATTCACTAACGTTAATTCTCTCTCTCTAGTTGCTTCTCTCTCTTGTTGCTTCTCTCTTCTTTGTGTTGCTTCTCTCTCTCTTGTTGCTTCTCTCTTCTTTGTGTTGCTTCTCTCTCTCTTGTTGCTTCTCTCTTCTTTGTGTTGCTTCTCTCTCTCTTGTTGCTTCTCTCTCTCTCCCTTTCCCTAATATTTGGTGTCGCTTTGCTGAACAAGCAGCCGATCACATCTGGCTCTTGATCAGCTGCTTCCGGGATGGATTTTTTTTTTTTTTTAAATCAGTTGATGATTTCCCGAGAGTAACGAGTCTGTTTTGAAAATGTAGTGAGTAGAAAGTACAGATTTTTCTTTTGAAATGTGGTGAGTAAAAGTAAAAAGTCTTCAGTGAAAGAAAAACTTAAATAAAGTACAGATACTTGAAAATCTTACTTAAGTACAGTAATGAAGTATTTTTATTTTGTTACGTCCCACCTCTGGTTAGTAATGGGCTTAAAAACAGAATGGAAGTAACTGTGATGACTGCGCTTGCAAATATTAATGATCAAATATCAGCAATAATTTGGTTTGGCAGTTCAGAAGATCGGCCCGGACAGGAACCGGCATTGTCAAGTGAAAAAATGATTTCCAAAAGTTTTTTTTACTGGAAGTGAAGGAATCCACGGTCCTGTGTGGGACTCACACTGCAAAAACATTGTTGTTGTTCTTGTGTTTTGTTTATGGGAAGTTTGGACAAATTTACACTAGTGGCCTTCAGAGCTGTGCATCATTTTTCTCATTCCAGTTTGAAAAAAAAACAAAAAAACTTGTCATTTCTATTCTGTACTAGACCACTTTGAATATTTTGATTTGATGATATAATATGCAAATGGTATTCTTACTTGATTTTTTTTTTTTTTTGTCTTTTCAATTGCACCTGTTATTAATAAAGTATTGAATTGAAAAAAAATATGCACGGAGTTTGTATGAAGATAATTGATAAAACTTTAATGATGATTTTTTTTAATGACTAAACAGCAGCTGAAGGCGTAAAACAACAAACGTTTTTTTTATTATTATTTGTTTTTTTTCTTTATTATGATCACTATGATTATTATGATCATTATTATTATTGTTATTATCATTATTATTATGTTATAGATGTATAGGAGTCATTTGATTTGTTGACCAGTATGTGACAATGTTTATACAAAAATTCAATAAAATACTAATTACAAAAAAAAAAAAAAAAAGTAGTTTGAGGAGAAAACCCCAAAGCAACTGCATGAACAGATCAGTTCAAGTCAAAATTTCAAGTCAAAATTCAGTCAAAGTTTTCTTTTGGAATCACTTAAATCATTTAAAAATCATTAATCATTTAAAAATGCACTTTTTTAAGGTTTGCTTTCAGCTTTTAGTTCGGATCAGGGTTAGGATTTAGGTTTAGGATTCCCACTGAGCATCTGATGCATGGCAGTAGCCAAGTTCACTGTCTACACTGCAAAAACTGACAGATTTGTCAAGTTATTTTATCTTGTCTCCAGACTTATAGAGCTTATTTTAGGAACTTTTTAGTGAAATCATCTCACTGCACTGGCAGATAATTTTACCGGTTTCAACAATTTGGACTTTTTTTTTTCCAGGAGAATGTAGCTTGTTTCAGGACATTTTCTTGGTAAAAGTGAAATTGTCTTGAAGAGAGTTTCTTGTTTCCAGATTTTCTTCATTGTTATGATGATTTCTTGAAAGAAGAAGTCATATTGGCATGAATCAAGTGAAATTTACTGAAACCAGCAGATTATCTGCCAGTGCTGAGAGAGAATTTGACTAAAAACATCATGAAATAAGCTGATAGGTCTGAAGACAAGAGAAAGTCACTGTCGGTTCATCAATCGGTTTTGCATGTGGTGTGGGGAATATTTGCTGTGTGGAGGATATACTCTGTGTAATGTTAGGATTATAATGTTATTTAGGCATATATATATTTGTGGCTAAGATTTGGAATTTTGTTCACCAGAATGTGTGTTGTTTTGGGACAGTGTGGAATCAGTGGGAGCAGCAGCCTTAAGGTGGACTGTTGCTTTAAGACAGGTAGGCTGCTGGAGGAGGAGAACAATTAGTTTCAGTTTTGTGAGCCATGGAGACACACGGTTTTCTTTCTTCGTGATTGGTGAAAGTTAATTCTTCTGGAGTCTATTTAAATCATTGACTCATCATCTATTGTGGAAAAACTTTGTATAATAAAAGTGTAAAAACGCAGGAAATGTGGATTCTATGACTCTCGCCCATGTGTAAGGCCAAGGCTATGAAAGGAACTAAAAACCACAGCTACAAGCTTTTTTGCAGTGAAACACTTTTGAAACACATCTGCTCCCTTTTTTTTCAGTTATTTTCAGTTATTTTGGTGGCGACAGGTGTGCGTCTCCTCTCAACTCTGCGGCTGCTGTTTCGGGTGCTCTGTTCTCCAGCAGAACGTCAGGAACCTTCATCCTCCTCTTCCTCTTCTTCAGCTCGTGCCCTTTGACCTCTCTGGCTCGCTCTGTTCCCAGCTGCGCTCTGTATTCTAAAAACAGCATCATCGTATCTGACCGCAGCCTTATGAAGCCTTTTCATATAAACACTGTCACTTCAACAATGTGTGGTTGTCAATCTGAAAATAAAACTGTTTTTCTCAATATATGAATAGATACGGAAGAGTATTAGGGCCATTTGTAGGTGACGTTTTTTTCTTTACCACAGCCGGGGGTGGGGGGACGGGGGCGGTAATATTCTGAGAAAAAACTCAGAATTTGTGAGATTAAAGTCAGAAATTTGCAAGAAAAAAACTCAGAAATTTCTCAGATTAAAGTCAGAAATTTGCAAGAAAAAAACAAAAAAAATTCTCATTTTAAAGTCAGAAATTTGTGAGAAAAAGAAATCTGAAATTTGTGAGAAAAACCTCAGAAAGAAATAAAGAAAGAAAGAAACTTTGAGTTTCCTTTTCTTGGAAAAATGTATTTCTCAAAAATTTCTGAGTTTATTTTTTCCCCCTCCCCCCAGCTGTGTTAAAAAAAACAAAGTTCACCTACAATGGCCCTAATACTCTTCCATAAATAGAAGACATTTTGGAGATACAGCGGGGGAATAAAAGCCCAGAACCTCATCAGATTTACTGCCACCAATCTACATTTTGCTTTGCTTTGTTTACATAATCTAATTTCGCCCCGGTCGTCTTATCGAGAAGCAGCAAAGACCTCAGTTCATCTTCATCCTGTGAGGAGACGATGTCCTGTGAAGCCAGCCGGTCTGACAGAAGGCTGGAGGCATTTATTTATTTATTTTGCGTTAACCTTTACGAGACGAACACGGTTCAGCCCGCGGGCCGGCCGGTGATCTTCCCTCCGGAGGCGTCGGTGTCTCCGGGCCGTCGTGAATCAGGCTCTTCACATGAAAAATGGCTCCGGCTGTCCGGCTCTGAAGGATGGAAGCGCTGCTGAATTGACACTCAAGAGTTCAGGAGATCCAGCGATTCAGCATAGACGCTAAAATAAACCTATCAATCTCCCAGATCGGCATAAATCACCTCATGTGACCTCAGAGGGGATACAGGTGCCGGGTGTGTGGTTTCATTCAAAGCGCCTTACGGAGCCATGGGTGCGTATATTTTTAGCGTGGGTGCACCTAGAGCTGAGCGATATGGTATATATTAGGATTTTTTTTCAATATCGATATATATATCACAATAGAGACAGTGCATAAAATAGGCCACGCCCATCGTGGGGGAAATCACTGCACCGCTCTCCATTCACTTTGTGTGACTGAATGCAACATAGATAGATAGATTTATTTGACAAAAATTTAAAAACGTACATGATAGACTAATCATGATAACAGTCCCCATATAAGGATTAAAATACACAAAAAAGGTCCTCTTTCACAGTACAAGATGGCAGATTGAATAAGAAAGTGTCAAGCAAGAATGACATTTTGCTAAAATAAAATAAAACAACCAGTGAAACAAATAAAACAATCAGAAAAACAAATAAAACAAAACAATAAAAAACAAATAAAGCAAACAGTAAATCATGCAAACATTTATTAATCTACCAATTATTTAACAGCCATTTCTTGAGATTTAATTGAAAACACCTCTCAACCGGAGTTAGCTTAAGGGAGATAGGCAGCTTGTTCCATTGACATGTAGCTGTATTTAAAAATGTATTTTTCCCAAAACATGTTTTAAATCTCATAGGAGTAAAATTCGTTAGACTGCCTCTGGTATTGTGGGTATGGTTGTTTTTAACTAGATTAAAATGGTTAGATAGGTAGGGAGTAGGGCTGGGCGATATGGACCAAAAATCATATCTCGGTATTTTTAGGCTGAATGACGATACACAATATATATCTCTGTATTTTCTACGAAGTGGGCTAAATGTTCAGTTGTAAGTAGGGCTGGGCGATATGGACAAAATCAAATATCACAATATTTTTGACCAAATACTTAGATATTGATATTGACAAAATTGTTGGGATGACTATTGGTTTGCTTTCACAAAATATTTACACAATGAGATTTTTGATAAATAATCATCAGTAATGTGGATATAATGACTAAGTGGGTAAAGGCAAATAATAGAACAGCTAGAACAGTCTGGTAAGTTCAGAAAATGACATCACATTAAACCAGGAAAAGACACGTATGCCATATCACGATATTACGATATCCAAAATATAAGACGATATCTAGTCTCATATCACAATATCGATATAATATTGATATATCGCCCAGCCCTAGTAGGGAGGTGCAGATTTGTACACAATCTTGTGGGTAATACCCAGACATCATAACATCATTGTCATTATTCCCCAAATGAAACAGCCTAAAAGCTGTTGTGTGGTGCTGCACAGCCAACAAACTTAAAAACCATGAATTACAGTTTACAGGAGTAAAACAAGGAGCCGAAAAATGTGGATCCAGGCTGTAAGGAGAGAGGCGCTGACAGTGGTTCATGGTAGAAGAGGAAACTTTGGGACCCTGAAACTAAGTATACTTATAATGTGGCCAGCGTTTTGTCACTGGTAAGTAACTTACCAGTAAGTATCTAGTTATATTCTTGTAAGATAACCTGAATGTTTAAAAGCTGCATGCTGTCCTAACATTAGGCTGCTGCTAAGCTAACATTACTGAGCCAAATCCTCTCTATACAACAGATGAGTTGTGTTCATGCGGGTCTCAGGATAGTTTGCTCTGTATTGACTGTCAGTCCAGGGTGCAAAAGTAATGAGAAATCTCACTGACTTGTTAGCTAACATAAGATAGTTAACTTAGCAACAATCCACTTAAATAATTAATGTCACGTCAGCATTGCTCAAATTTATAGTCTGAAAAGCATAGTGAGTGAAAGTGAAATTATTCAAGGTCAACTTATTATCTTACCTGGTGATTAAATGAAGTAGTGGTAAATCTCAAAGTATTTCACTTCAGGCCACTGTGTGAGATCATTTATCCAGCTTTATTGGAGTAATGAAAAAGGACATTGATGGAGGCAAATCTAGTCTTCCTCTGTTGTTTTCAGCTTCCACGTTCCCAAATGTGATCACATGGCGTCAGAAGACTTGGATTATGCTGCAGCTGTATGGAGACATTTATGGACATTTATGGACATTTTCTGCCCTTTTTGAAGCCTGAAGGACTGGACTCCATTTACTGCAACTGTTTGGAAGAAAACCTCTCCGGCAGTGAGCCTGGAGAACTGCTGGTGAGCTGTATGAAGAAAAAACACTCATGTGATTTTGTACCGGCTTGAGAAAGAAGAGATAATGACCGAATTTTAATTTTTGGGTGAAATATCCCTTTAAATAATTAAACTGATTTTCAACCCATTGAAGTGCATAGTAATGTTACGTGTGATGTCAAATAAAACTGAAATTTTAAAATAATATTCCTACCATACTTCAATTTATCAGTTTTTAAATAAAGTTTGCTTGTTATCATCAGTTCAGACAGCAGAATAGTGTGTCATGGTTTCCCAAAATCATCAGTTTTAATGACTAGATCATCTATATTTTAGTGAAACTGAATGAAAAACACCAGTTAAAAATGGATATAATTTCCAAATACAGATCTGTATGAGCTTTGTCTTGAGAGCCTCTCCCCTCCCTCAAACCAGTGCAGAGGCACATTACAGCACAACACTATTGATTTTATAATTACCTTTTACTTCCTCTATGGCACAGACAGAGCGCTCTAAAGGACTCAGCCAGGAGAGGTCAGGTGAAAGGTCGCTCAGCAAGCAGCTTTTACGATGTATCCCGTGAAAATATATTTACAATTTCACTTCAACACCGCTTGGAGCGAGACTGTAGATCCTGTTGATTGATTGCTTTGAAAACATGCTTGTGACTGGAAAGTTGCTGGTTTGAATTCCTGGATGGAGTGGGAAGATCTAGGAAGGTGAAGTGAGGGAGCAACACTCTCCTTTCCACTGAGAATCATCACCCAGGTGCCTTTGAGCAAACCAGTGAAGCTGCTTAGCGGCCGACAGCAGAAGACTTTGGTTGTACTGAGTGTGAATATGTGGAACTGCATTAATGTGAAGCCAGATGGATCTGAAAAAGCAACAAAACCTTTCCCAGGATAAATAATCTGAGATATTGAGATTGGGGCGTTGAGGTAGAGGTCCAGAGAACTGTCTGTACGCAAACAAAGTCTAAATCTGTAGCAAGCAGCTAGAGACAGAGAGCAGCTGAGTCAGCCTGTTGTGGTGTGGCTGTAGATGGAGTCATTCCTATGTTCCCAGGGTCCTATGTTCCCCAGATTTACATGGCACATAATGGGAACATGACAAAGAGTCCTATGTTCCCAGGGTCCTATGTTCCCAAGGTCCTATATTCCCAAGGTCCTATGTTCCCCAGCTCTATATAGCACATAATGGGAACCTGAAAAAGATGTTCCCCAGCTCTGTATTTGCTTAATATGGTTAGTTAGGGTTAGGGTTAAACATAGGACCCTGGGAACATAGGACCTTGGGAACATAGGACCATTTGTCATGTTCCCATTATGTGCCATATATATCTGGGGAACATAGGACCCTGGGAACATAGATACGCTCCCCTGTAGATCCATTCAGTAACGTTCTCAGTAAAAGTGAATAGTGTGATAAGGTGGATTTGTTTCCAAATGTAGGTTACTGTGACACAGTAAACTGTCTTGTCTTTAGCCCTAGTCTCTACTCCAAAACATGAAGAGTTGGAGCTTGAGAAGAGTCAGCTCAGTTAACCTCAACAAACTGTTAGCTAGCTAACTAGCCAGCAAACACACTGATGTTAATATGAACATGCTAACGCTAGCTGCTACTAGATACGTTAGCTAGTGTGCTAATCAGATGTGTTAACAACAAGACAGTGATGGTTAGCTGACCAGATGCTATGGTTAGCTAGCTAACAAGCTGACATTATCTAAACACTAAATCAATCAGATGGATCAGTGATGAAATGATCAGTTCAGTCAGAAACAGACAGAAATGAACCGTCTGTTCAGTTCTGTTGAGATGACAGAAACTCAGTCAGCTGTTCACAGAGCTGAGGACCTCCAAGATGGCCGCCAGAGGGAGGTTACATCACCTGCAAATCTATTCGATAGTTTACAGACCTTTACAGAGCCTGTATCGCTCAATCATATACTGTTTATAGGCACAATGTTTTTCTGTGTGCAATGGCATAAGCAATATTCAAGCAAGCGGAGAGAGAGAGAGAGAGAGAGAGAGGAGACTGAGAGGAGGTGACTATGAGGCGAATGGTTAAATGGTTCATCCCAGAGAGAGAGAGGGAGAGAGAGAGAGAGAGAGAGGGAGAGAGGGAGAGAGAGAGAGGGAGGGAGAGAGGGGGAGAGAGAGAGAGAGGGAGAGAGGTAGAGAGGGAGAGAGAGAGAGGGAGGGAGAGAGGGGGAGAGAGAGAGAGAGAGAGAGAGAGAGGGAGAAAGAGAGGGGGGAGAGTGGGAGAGAGAGAGAGAGGGAGAGAGAGAGAGAGAGAGGGAGAGGGAGTGAGGGCCAACAGAGGGCCCAGGAAAAAAAATATAACAACCACCATTCAGAAAACAAATCTCCATCCTGGACAATCTTTTCTTTATTTTTTATCCTGTTTTACCCATAATTCCAGAAGTGTCCCTTTGTGTCTATACTCTGCAATTCTCCCAGTAAAAATCAAACATTCAATTTCAATTTATTGCTGAAGATCCACAGCATGAGATCCAATTTTCATAAGATGATTTCTGCTCTCTGCGTTTCTGCCATTCTCAGGTTTTAATGTTTAAGTCATTTGTTGGAACAGCGCAACACACACACTGATCCTGATACCAAGCCGGGGGGCGATAACGTCCCATCAGCCTCAGAGGGAGACCGACTCCTAGAGAGCCTCCCTCCTATTTATCAAGCAGACAGTTTTGCTCCTGTCCCACTGGAGCGCACGCTCTAGAGGTCAAGGGTCGTGTAAACAAGCCTTCCCCCTAAAATATATTTGTAGTCTGGATCACAGACGCTTATACTGAAGTGGAAATGTATGCTAGTGTGATATACAGGGAAATTACCACCAGCTACCAGTCAATGCTGGTGAGTTTTGGCTGTTGCTTCTCTACAGCTAACGCACCGTCATCTGGAGCTCTTGTTCTAAAAATCGAGTTGGTTGGTAAAACAGTGACAGAAATGGTGAAATTTTAAAGCGGCACTGTAACAAAAATCAAAGAGGCAGCGATGGAGCCGAGACAAGATAAGAAACAGAAAACTGACTGGAGAGACAGTAGGTGGATCATGTTGTTGTGACTTTGGCTGTAATCACATAGGAAAACAGCAAAATCTGACTTTTAATTCTTTGCGGCCCGGTTCAGATCTTCTCCTGCTGTTTAAACAGGAAGGAACAACATGCCATCTGATTTTTCCTATGAGACAGCACAGTCACTCTGCACTGGATGCTGTTTATGAAAACATAAATGCCTTAAAAATTGTTAAACAAACAGAATTTGAGCTTTAAAATAGAAGTAAACCTGAAAAACCATTAAATAATTTGCCGTTTGAGAATGGATACCAGGCTGTGTCCTTGCTTTATGCTTTTCCAAGCCATTAATCTGCAAAAAAAAAAAAAAAAAAAAAGTGCTCATTGGAGTCAAGGGTACTTAGAAAAATGAAGCAAAGGCACTCATCTATTGTGTGTAAAAGTTAAAAATACCCCTGATGAAGGCACATATGCTGAAACATGTAGGGGAGCCAAAGGAAAAATAAAGGCTTTTACAACCAGAAGAGTGCCTTGGCTTCCTTTTCAAAAAGGATTTCAAATGGAAACTGACAAGAAACTACTGAACACAAATAATTTGTGACTTAAAATGGAAATATACTCGATAAAATGTAGACAGGGAGTCAGGTTGGTACACGCATTTGCGAATGAAAGTGAATATTTCATGTACACTGGTGTTGTAAAGAGCTTTGTGAGTTTACTGAGCAACGATGGTTCAAAAGGGCGAGAGACAAGAAACCTCAGAAACCTTTTCAGGAGCTGGAGACGTTTGGAGTCTGGTGGCGTAAGAACAGAAGAACAGCTTGGACTGACTGTCTGACCCAGGTAGAGAGGAGAAGTCAGTGTGCCATATTCAAAACTAGTGGGACCATCTGCTGTCATGGCAACAGACAGAAATCAATGAGGCAGCGATGGAGCCGAGACAAGATAAGAAACAGAAAACTGACTGGAGAGACAGTAGGTGGATCATGTTTTTGTGACTTTGGCTGTAATCACATAAGAAAACAGCAAAATCTGACTTTTAATTCTTTGCGGCCCGGTTCAGATCTTCTCCTGGCTGTTTAAACAGGAAGGAACAACATGCCATCTGATTTTTCCCTGTTTAAACACCCAGGAGAAGATCAGATGTCTGAGTATGACTGTGAAGAGGGTGGAGGAGGGTGAAGGATCCCCAAAACAGCAAAGTACTCGAAAAAATAAGGGTTTTTTGTTTGAAGCAAAAAGGACACAATAGGACATCAAAATGCATACAAGCACATACACGCTTTAGGAACTGGTGATAGGACGATCTGCTTATCTCACGATACGAGTCGATATGTGATATGAGATTCAGGATTCAATACAACCAGGATACGATGTGATAAATAAAAGTCTGACTGTGACGAATTCTGTTTATTTCTAAGACACAAATCTTTCTAGTGATGGCATTGGCTGCTAGAATGTAAACAACAATTTAAAAATGTCATTACAAAGTGACAATAATATAATTTGGATTGTGAAACTGTGATGGTCCAGCGTCTTTTATTTGTGATTACTACAGCAGAATAAAATGGAGCTAATATTGCAATTCGTGTCTGACCCACGATACGTATCACATTTTTGTATTGCGATATATTGAATTTTGATATATCATCCCATCCTTATAACACGTGTCAATTGGAACTGTTATCTTGAATAAATAGTTCCCATTTTGCATTAGAAGTGGGTAATTACTCTCCCCTTATATTTCAAAGATCAAATCTCTGCCACAAAGAGTTAAAGCTGCATTAAGTGATTTTCTGACCACTAGAGGGCGACAGAAACTGCAACACATTTGTAAATAACACACAGCAAAGCCACTGCACTACGGAGGCCTACCAAGGACAAACCTAGCAAAGCAGCGTGCATAAAGACTAACAGCTAAGCTAACCGTACCTGCTCAGAAGTCTCACCGGTTTCCAGTCTCACTTTGACAGATCTTTCTCCTGCTGAAGGTCACATGTCCCACAATGACAAGTGAAGAGACAGGTAGCAAGTTTACGGTTTAACAAGTTTACTAGTTTAACAAGTTTATGCGCTCGTTTCATCGATTCCACCATTACAGGATTTTTTTTTCAGGAATGGGAGGGGGTGAGCTCCGCTTTTAAAGAGCGAGGGAGGAGACAAGATAATTTAAAAAAAAAAGAAAAGCTGCTGAATGGAGCGGGAGGAGCTTCGTTCACGAGTGGAATTTGAGCCAGCTACAGTACACATTCTTTGGTCACAGCTTGTGTGCAAGTAAATAAAACTGTAAATAAATCTGCCAACAAGTTAAATAAAACTGGCTGTCTAACTGATCTCTATGGCCGTGACCATTCCAGCTAACGTTAGTAGCTACTAGCTAACAGCTAACTTGTTTACATAGTCAGCCAACTGTTACACCTGAGCACCTGTCTCTTTCTATTTAACATGAAAGTTAATAAATTGTGAATGAAATACCTACAAATAAAAAACACTAATCCATACCCGGGGATGCGCGTGCCCCAAATTTGGGAAAAAGGAAAAGCTTTGTCAGTCCCTGCCTATGCCAATGCTCAATGCCCATGTGCAGTTTCAGATTGATTGGCCAACCCATTGAGGAGCAAAATGGATGCAGACAGACAGAAGGACAGAGTTTTCCTCATTTTATAGTAGGATTTGTGTTAGCTAACTTACCTCTGTCTTTGACAATGCCGGCTCTGCCCGTCACCGTCCCGCTGGACGTTTCAGATCGGCCCGCCTCCTCTCTTTTTTGATTGGTCCCCTGATTGAACCAATTATAACAGTTTCTGCCCTGGGAAGATGTTTCAATAAGCGCAGCTCCGCCTCTAAAACTCTTTGTTGAGTCCACAAAATTTGGTTGAATAGAACGGTCCCTCCCACTCAAATCAACCATTCAATCAGTCTTGTAACATTACAAAGCTAACCCACTCACACCGTGTGGCAGCCGGTGTGACACACTCTACAGCCAAACTTCCGTTGTCACCATAGAAACTAACCATAGACGCCATTTACTGGTGTACTAGCCAAAAAACAGTGGAAAGGCCGTTCTATCCATTCAAATTCTGTGGTCAAGCTTCACTCAGTGTGATGCCTCGTTCCCTGTTGTAAGAGCTATTCTAATAGAAAAGATATTTTGATATATACAGTAGTTAGTGATTTGTATATTTGAAATAAAGAAAATAGTGTTAATTGAATCGAAGCTCTAGTGATAGTTTATCTGTACTATAGTCATATTTGTTGATTATTGTACAACATTAGATTTCCCTATAGTTTCTTATGTATAAACATTCCATTCCATTTAGTTGAAATGCTCCTTTACATTTACCTTGACGTCCTTGTCATTAGACTCAGTTGGAGTGAGAAAGTCCAGAGAGCAACACAAATTTTTGACCAAAATAATTTATTTGCCAATTCATAAATCTTGTTAGTCTGTCACCACTTATTTTTCACTAAATGTTCTAAATGGAGTTGCTGCTCTCTTGAGATTTATTCACATCAGACTCGTTGCGTTTTGACTTCAACTCAGTAGCTGCACATTTTGAAACACTGAAGGAGTGAAGGCTACGCTGGAGGAACGTGGACAGACGGAAACAGATTAGCCATCTGGGTGCGACTCACTGAGATGAAACTCAAAGAGACTGATTTAGACAGAATCTGCAAACCGCAAACATCCGTGAATCTTTTAATCTGTCAGTAGTCAACAGAGCAGGAATTTCCCAGCCAACAGAAACAAAATCCAAGGAATACAGTATGTCTGTAGGTTCATGTCAGTCATGCAGGTGGGAGGAGTCAGACTGATGAAGCCTCTCTGATGAGCGGTGAAACCTCTTCAACTCTTCGTTTTAACTCCAGTGGATTTTGTTTTTAAAACCCAAGGAAGTCAAATTTTTTTAAAATAATCGGTAACACTTTACAATAAGGTACACAAAAACGTGCGTAGCTACCAAGGAACGAGTAAGGAACAAATCAGGAACGAACTGCTAGTTAACGAATAGTTAACAGGGAGTTCCTGAATGACTCTGAATCAAGTAATGACAAGTTACTTAAGAACAGAGTATTAGATACCATGTTAATGAACCAGTATCTAATGATTAGTTCCTGGATATCTGTGAATGCGCATAATGACCACTTACTTAATGTATCGTTCCTGATTAACTCTGAATAAGGTACTAAATGGTATGTAAACAATAACAAATCATTACTTCCTTATTACCCACCATATTAGTTACTATTTTTGTGTCCGCTCAAGTAAAGTAGTGCATCATACTGAGTTGCTACATGCCATTTAGTACCTTAAAAGCGTTATGAAAACACTCTTTATGTGTTTTTACTTATTGGAACGCCCACATCCAGAATCATTTGTATTTATGAATTTAAAGTCCCCATGAAACGAACTCCCATTGCTTTCACCTCCTGGAAAACAGAGTATCTTTCATGGTGACATCACGCTGCACTAAATAAAAACTCCAACCAAAACATCACAGATTTTTGGACAGTCCCTCCACCGCTCCCATCAAATCAAACTGCCTTTCTCTCCCTGACTGATCTCACATTGGTTTACACTTTTGAGTGATACCTCAGTGTGTTATGTCCCGCCCCCAGCATCCTGTTTCAACAGGAAACACATCAAATCAAGGAAGTAAAGACGCCGTTTCATGGGGTCTTTAACACTAGAACCACCAACATTCCAAAACCCCCTAGAACCACCAGGGGGTCATTTTTACCCCCTGCTGCAACAGCGTCAGCAATCGCAAAGATGTCATTTCTTGAAGCAGTTAAGTTGTTCATTTTCATCTATTTTTTTTAAATAATAAGGAAGACTTGACAAAATAACTATTTAAAATTCAGTTTATGGGTTTTATTAATTTTACAATTGCTTTATTTAATTACAGATCGAAAAAAGGCGCATTTTAAAATAGTTAAAATTCATCAATAAACTGAATGTTAAAAAAGAAGGGTAAAAATGACCCCTCGGCAGTTCTAGGTATAAATGATCATAATGTTTTTTCTTTTTTATCCCACACCCCCCATAATTCACTAGAATAAAAAAAAAACCCATTTTAGGAAAAGTCATGAACTTGAACTGAGAGATGTAGGGGTTTTATTTTAACAGAGTTACATGCATTTGAAAACGCAAGGGGGGTAAAAATGACCCCTTGGTGGTTCTCGTGTTAAAATCAACCGTAAACAGACTACAGCAGATATTTCTCTCTTTTTGTTAAGTCTGGCTTCATTAGAGCAGCAGGGGGTTCAGTGCCTTGCTCAAGGGCAACGAGACAGCAGCTGTTTAGGGAGGGAGGAGCGTTACTTACTCACCTCCCCCAGCCTCATGTTATGAACCAGTCCAGGGATTCAAACACAAACCTGCTTCTCTAACCTCTTTAGCCCCCCGCCCCCCCACCCGTATGCTGCTGCTCCGCGTCAGGATCTGATGCGCTACCCATAAATCAAAGCGTCAGGGAGGGGCCTATGGGGACGCCCGTCGCCATGGAAACAATCACTCGTAATCGTCCGCGTGTGGAATAATGAGACCTTGGAGCGCGGCGACATGAAGCAGGTTCAAACGGTTTGACAGGACGTCCCGACTGCAGGGGAACAGGAGGAGAGAGGAAACATTTCCTGGCTGCAGGACAGACTCAGACAGCAGGCATCCAGGGGTTCAGCTGTACGGAAGCCCACTGAGGACATACACATCCATACAAATCATTTACAATTCATTTTCTCTCAATATATTATTTATAATTTATGTCATTATCTCAAGATGACACCTTTTTATTTTCCCAATATAATAAGAAAATGATCTTGAGATCTCTGGAAAACAAAAGTTCCCTCATTATCACGGGAAAATGGTGGAGATAAAATGTATGAATATCCTGTATGTCCTCAATATATAGTCAATATAGTCAACGATGTTACAGCCAATCAGAACAGGGTTCCTACACATTTTCAATTAAAAAATTCCATACTTTTTCCAGACCTTGATTTGTTTTGAAGATTTTGTCTGGTGTTCAATATGATTTACGCAGATAGACATCTTGCCCCTGCTAACTAGGTCATATCACTGTATAGATGAAGATTGTTCTTCACAGAGACAAATATCAGAATATGTGAGATGATTGGCAGGGTTCCTACACGGTTTCCATTTTAAAATTCCATATTTTTCCCAGACCCTATGTTCTTGACCGGATTTGATTTTGGTGGGTATTTGATATAATGCATGCTGACAGCGGCTGGGTAATAAGAGCGTCCCTCTATCTGAACATTATTCTTCACATCAACAAAAACTGTGGACTCAAAGTGGCTCTACAACAACATGAAAGCTAGAATTATGTGTGTATCGGACCTGAACCGCAACATTTTCCATACTTTTCCAGACATTTTTTCAAATTCCCAAACTATTCAAGACCCGGAAATGATCAAATTCATTTTTAATACTTTTCCAGACTTTCCAGACCCGCGTAGGAACCCTGTCAGAAGCAGGACTCGGGCCTCAAGACGTGACGTGCCTCAGAGAGCCACTGAGCCGTTACACCAAACTGACATGATGAACCCAGAGTGACAATTAATAAAGTTAATGAATTGTTAAACATCACTAATTAAGCATTTCCCACCAAACGCAGGCGACTCTGATAACAAATGGAGCGTTGTGAGCATTTTTCAAAATGCCGGCGCTGATGTTCGGTCGGCTCATTAGACGGGAAAAAGAAAACAAGATGAGCACAAACACCTTCTGCTGTCGGCTTGTGTCACTCAGACCTGGGTAGTCAAGTAATAGCTGAAAATAATTCTGGTTCTTTGTTTTAATTGACTCAGGACTTTTGAAACCTTTTCAAAACCCCACTGGATAAACTGGTTTTACTGAGTCCTAAAATTGTAAGTTTCTTAAAATACTGTAAGTGAAACAAATCTGCCAGTGTGGTTTGACAATTTCACTTGTTTCTGATGCAAATCAACTTGTTTGAAGAATTTAGTAGAATCAAGAGTCATTTTCTTGACAGCAGTGCAGTGATCTGCCTTATTCTGACTGGTTTCAACAGACTGACACTCATTTCTAGAAAATTCCTGAAACAAGTGAAGCTGCATTGGAGACAAGTGGAGTTATCTCTCCTCACTGCAGAATGTTTCTCTTGGTTTAACAAAAATAAGATTTGAAGGCTGAATATGAGACTAAATGACTCGTTAAGATGGAGGTTATTTGCAGTGTGCTGACACTGTACCAGAGCCACAGTAGGTCCAGTACTAGTACAGTATTACAGTATTACTAGTAGAAAAAACACATCAGTGTTTATACACATTGCTCCAATCCAACACCAGAACCTTTGTCGCATGTCGTCCTGCAGTCTCTCCCAATCTTTCCTCTCTCTCTCTATTTTCAAATGCCCAAAAAAGAATATTAACCACAAAAAAACACAAATCTTAGATGTGTAAAGGAAAGGAATAAATCGTCATTTCAAATCTGAATATGTAAATATGGACTCACAGACAAACGTTAGTTAGTTACATAAGCAATTTCTGGACAAGCTTTTTCCCCATACAACAAACGACTGTAAACATCAAAGTACTCTGGATGGAACAAGCTGCCTCGCACAAATATAGAATAGTGGGATGAGAAGAGAATAGTGGAGCTGTCAAGAGGAAAAATGGACTGAAGAGGAGGGGGGGGGGGGGGGTTATCGAGCCGTGACCTCCTCCGGGCTTCTGGAGCCAGGACTCAGAGGGAGGCGAAGAGCGAGGAGGAGACTTTCACTGGAGTTTCAAGGAGAAGACGAACCAGCTGCAGAGCGGGTTTCTGTCCTGCGTCCTCTGGGCAGAGAAAACATCGGCCGTCAAAGTCTGGCAGAATATCGGCTTCTGTACCTTTGGGGAGGAGCATCACAAAGAGGAAGAAAACAACAACAACAACAACAAAACACAACAGGGCAAAGTACACTGGGTTTCAAAGCACAACTGGGCCACAGGCAAAGCAGACAAAACTCTTTTTTTTTTTTGCTTCCTGCAATGTTTATCAGACAAAAATGCATCTGCAAAATGTATTAAGGAAAAGAACATTTATTTTCTCTCAGATGCCTCTGTATTTTTTAAATTCATCAGTGGGATTTTAAGAGGTTTCAAGGGCCCACAGGTCTTGAAACTCACTAAACACATAAATGATCATGGATCCTTTCAGTTCAAGTAAGAAGAAAAAGAAAAACATCAATATTGTAGTTACAGGGCGCCCCGGTGGCTCACCGAGTAGAGCACGTACCATCCCCTCGCTCTCTCTCCCATACCTTCCTGTCTCTCTCTCACTATATCTGTCCAATAAAGCATAAAATGCCAAAAATATATCTTTAAAAAAAAAAATATTGTGGTTACAAGTTTGTTTTCTGCAGCAGCGGCACTAAGCATCCACAAATCTTAAGAGAAGTCCTTTCTAGTTGTGGAAGAAGAAAGTGTCATCCAGAGTTCATCCACACTTTCCATTTCTGAGATCCACACTGTTTCAAATTGAATTTTAATTGGAGTTCAAGATATTCTTCAAAGCAACAAACACAACAATATTTGAAATGATATTGGGTCTACAAATAATTTTAATGTGCAGAAATACACATATCGGGACTGAACATTAGTTGAGAGACTCATAATAGTGTGAAAAGTCTCTGTAGATATTTAATGTCTGGGTTAATCTGAGGGTTAATGTTAGCTGTAGGGTTAGGTTTAGGCTAAGGTTAGGTTTGGGTTACATAGTCGGTAGAGAAGCAGCAAATAGGCAACTGACATTTTGTTGAACATCTACTTTCTGTCACCTGATAGCTGAGTATCAACACTGGACTGTCCAAATAAAGTGTTCCCTTACTTTCAAGCTTCCCATTGACCGCAACGATGGATGCAACTGTTCTCCAAGCTTCGTTTTTTGAGACTTTTATTCTTGTCGTCTTTCAAATAAAAGTTGGAGAGAACTGGGAAGTTTTGAATGGATGGAATCAACTTCTTGCCAATTTTGCATTTGCCAGGCAGAACTATTGATCATGAAACCAAATCACATGGGTAGGGAAACAAGGAATCACGCAAATTTGATTGTTGCTGTTGATGGCTGATGACCCCAAACGTTTCTCAGCCGACAAGCTTGTTGAGCGTCCAAACATCGGCCGAGGAAATGGACTTCCGGTGACTTCTCAGCGACTGGATGTTTCATATGAGCGGGGGAACATCAGGATCGTCCACGAACCCTTCAGAGAAGCGGGTGTGATCTGTGGCGGCGGGCGGCGGCGGCGTCCCGAACGTTTCCAGCGGACCTGAGCGCTCCTTGGCGTTGTGGCGAGGGACGATGTTGGCCAGGTCGACGGCGGTCCGCCTGCTGGGGTCGACCTCCAGCCTCTCAGGGCCGGGACTGTTCCTGCAGAGTGGAAATGTCGGTAAATAAAATAAGTCAAGACGAATTGACACCCGATTTCCCTCCAATGAATTTAAAAGAACTGTTCACAAACTGTATGCAAGCGATCCCCACGAGGATCTTTAAGGTTTCATCTCATCCAATCAACACTTTAAGATCGTCACAGTGAGTGAGAGGTGAAGCTGAAGAGGATTAACACTATCTGAATGAGAATCACTTTTAAGTACAATAAATTCAGAATTATTTGTCTTTATGATGTTGGTGCAGAGACATGTTGACGTCTTAGAAAGTTTCAAGATTTAACGGCATCCTACAAGGACAACAGGACTTCATACTGTATATGGTGCAAATGGACAGAGTAAGACATGCAATGAACCCTAGACTATAAATATTACTGCACATATATGCATTCAGTGTTAGGTGTTCCATAACAAAGTCACAAACCTATATTGGTTTCCTATACCGCTTTCAAAGTGGCTGTGAAAGGATAAATTACCGCGTGTCATACATGTTTCATATCTTTAAAGGACATAAATTGTCTTTGGGTTCCCTCTGGAAGCCGGACGCACGGTCATGAATATCTGATGAAAGCACACTGCAAAAGATGCAGATCTTAACATGTAATTTTATTTCATATTCACAAAATCAGTGAAAACTGCCACTGTGATGAGACGATTTGTCTTGGTTCAATACAGTACAACTTGTTTCAGGTATTTTCTCAGCCTGCTTCAGACTGAGACTTCAGAGATTTTGTGGAGCGATTCAGAGTCTGGTGTTTCCCTTCAACGGCTTTTTTGTTGAACTAGATTTGTTGAAATCACCTCCTCAACCAACAGATTGTCTTTGCAGAGACGATATTTTTGTCAAAATGGACGATATTCTTGGTGCAGTTGGTAAATATCTGGCTAACCATGGATGTAGCGGCTGACTGGATACGTCGGTCACTAGTGATTGGTTCGGGGAGAATCAAACGGCTAACGAGGAAGAAATCTAAGATGAATAATGGAGTGGAACCAGATGGACATTCAGTCTGAATATAATATAATGTTTTCTTCAAAAGAGAGGCTTATGGACATTCTGGTGGCTCACTTTGCTAAAGCGTGTACCATGTAGCTGTAGTGTCACGGGTTCAAATCCTGTTTAGGATCTTTATCAAGTGTCTTCCTCTGCTGCTGACTGACCAATGAAGCAGAAATGGTCAATAACTTTAAAAAGGCTTTGTCTTTTTTCTCGTTATCTATGGCTACGTTTACATGCATACAATAATCCATAATCCAACTAGAAGGGCACTCGGAGAGCGCAGACCTCCGCCAAGGTTCGTGCTATTATTGCTTGTTTGTGAGTCGGATCCGGAGCCGCTCCAAAATGTAATGGGTTCTTCCTTGGCCCATGCTACACCCTTCCACCAAGTTTCATGAAAATCGGGCCAGTAGTTTTTCCGTAATCCTGCTAACAGACAAACAGACAAACAAACGGCACCGAAAACATAACTTCCTTGGCGGAGGTATTTATGATGCGATTAAGGCAGTAACGCAAGTACTGTGGAGCCATGTAAACACCACACTCTGATTATGTTAATGTGATTATGCTCATAGTCAGAGTAACCCAGTACTGTGGTTTTAATCACATTATAAAGGCATGGATACACATTTCTTCCAGTCTGACCAAGATGTATTTGTGCTTTCCAAAAGACTCCCAGAAGTGTCAAGAGGACGGCATTTTGCAGCTGGCCGATAAAAATGGCAGCAACAGATATGACATGGGAGAACAGCAGAGTGTCACTTGTAGTAGAATCTGCTGAAGGGACAACAGAAGTGTAAAGTGGAGGGACGGATTTAGAAACTACCCATTCTGCAAATAATGGAATAACCACAAGTAGTAAACAGGATTTAAAGGAATTGCCGAGTCATGTAAACATCTTAATCAGAGTAACGCCTTACTCTGATTATTGGCCTTCATCACATTATTAGTGTGCATGTAAACAAAGTCTATTCTTTACTTCAAAGCATAGCCGTTAGTTATTTCAAGAAAAATAAGATGTTAAGACGTAAAATGAGTTGAAATCACTTAAAACAGACATTTTTTGCAGCCCAGAGTTGGGTTCAGTGTGACCCGTTCCTGGATAGAAGAACATCCATAAATTCATCTCCAGGGGGACGATGGTCCATTACAGCAGACGATCAGTTACCATTAAACCAAATTGATCCACTCCTCTGAACCCATCGCTTCCATCCCGCTAAAATGAGGTCATTCCATTCACCAATTAATCAATTAATACAACTTCAACTGCAGGCCCCCCCGGCCGCAAAATGAGATGAGTTGTGCGGCAAATGATTTTAAAGAGATCTCCGGGGATTCCTCCGTTCATGGGATGTGTGTGTGTCGATTGGAATAATGTGAAGTCAACCGGTTATGATATGTGACAGCGTGGGAGTCCAAGGTTACATAAATGTTGGTTATATGTGGGATTCACTCACTGCTAAATAACCGCATTGACATTTTACATTTTGGGCATTTAGCTGGCACTCTTATCCAGAGAGACTTACAGTGACAACAGTAACTACCGTATTTCCTCTAATATTGGCCTTTATTTCCCTCAGCTGCAGAGGGTGCCAGGCCTTTATTGGAAGCAGGCTTATATTAGAGACAGGCCTTTATTTCTAATTCCCTCTGTTTGATAAGTATATTTGCTCATATTTTAGTACGAAGCCTCCTGATCTGCTTCTGTTGGGGTTCGTTAGGTAGCCGTTTTTTTGTTACTGCGACGCATTACCGATAATTACGGTAATGGACGACGGCACGCTCCAGAGACTTCCGCCGGCCGAGCCGTCTTGTGGCATACCGCCATCTTGTGGCACTTGTACGTTACTACAAACTACAGTTACATTATATAACAGGCACCGGGAGTTTACCGGTATCCACCGTTGTTTTTTCCTTTGTTTTTTTCCCCGGCCTGTATTTGGGGCCGGCCTTTATTTGTTCGTGTCGACCACGGCCCCGGACATTATCGGAGACCCGGCTTTTAATTGCCACTATTAGAGGAAATACGGTACATGTAGATGATGGACAGCAATAATCTGACCACTGGCCTTATTTTAAATAAGACAATATTCCCATTAATCTGTCTCCATGTGTTGCTTATAGAACTCTTCCATTCATATTCCTGTTTACAGGTCAGCAGGACAGAGGAGGATCACTGGAGACTCGGACAGTTTCAGACTTTACTGAAAACTTCATGATCTCCGTTTCCCTCTAAATCCTGAGCATGCTCAGTTTCAGCCTCTCCGTCTGTTTTCTGCTGTCGGTCTCTTTCTCCTCTGAAACCAGTTCAGCCTCTGGAAGGCAGAGGAGCGTCAGGTGGTCGGATCACCACTCCGATAGAGAGTCCTGGTTGGATTCAGGTGTTTACAGTCTGAAATATCTTCAGTAATGAGACTGAAATCAGAATACTGCACATGTCTTAATGAGATTCTTCTTACTCCACTATGACCTTATTCAGGTTAAGGTGATCAGAAAATGCTGTTTACGTGGCAGTATTTTTATTCAGACTATTGTCTTAAACAGGTTCACATCGGATAATTGCTGTCCATGGAAACGTGACTAGTGAAATAAGCTTAATTTCCACAAACTAACAAGTAACCATGGGAAAGAGCCACAGCAGATGGAACAAATACTCCTGTGACCCGATATGATAATATATGACAGAGCTGAGTAAAGAGAGAAAAGTTTTGAAATGACTAAATAAATCGACTGAATTATTTCGGGGTATTTGAAAAGTATCTTCACTTCAGTTTAAATGCTGCCCTAACAAATAAAATGTAGCCCTAATTAAATAAGCCAAACAGAGTAATTATCCGGAGCGTGAGCCAGCCTCACACGGCTACGCTCCAAGCTCCAAGCTCTTTGCCGGAGAAAGGAAATCATTTGCATTTGAATGAGCAAACACTCAGTAAAGAAGTGCGGAGAAGCCATTCTATATTTACTTAAAGAAGTATCCGGCTCTCCTGAGTGGAATGTGCTTCACTACCAGGATCACAAGAGGATTTGTCTTCGTAACACATATCAACAACATATAGTGCTGTGCAGTGTTTCACAGTACACACTAGAGCTGAACAATTCATGGGAAAAAAAATTAAAAAAATGAAATCGCAATATGAACTTCTGCAATTTCCAAATCTCAGAGTCTGCAGTTTGATCCAAACTGGATTTGTGAACAAGGAGTTTTAGAGCTGCAGGTAATCTTTGGTCCATGACTCAAAACGGGTCGACCAATCATTTAAACCCGGGTGTATGTGACATCATTTACACCAGGAAGTAGACTTGAATTCTAAATCTGCTTGATTCTGTTGACATTCGTTTTTTCAAATTTCCACAATGCTGAAAGTTATTATAATTTGCGGAGCTTTACATTAGCAGGTCCATTGTTAAATTGTACCTTAAAATTGAGAAATGCAATTCTCACTGCACTGGACCTTTAAAGGTAACTGTTTGAATTTTGAAGGCTTCATTTTTCTCTGCTACTGCTTAGGAGACACTTTTGGATTTCCCTCTTCAGTTTGGATCGGTCTCTTCCTGTGTGGAGAAGATTTCCCACCAAACTGACAGCAGAATTTAATTTGGACAAACTGGGAGAATCTACAGCGGCTCAGTTGAAGGACATTTTTACAGCTTCAAGTCCAGACTCAAGACCGGTGTGTTCAGAGCTTACAGCCTATCTTAACTCTCAGCTGCAGTATGTCATGCAGTTCCCCTGCAGATTGCCCTGGTGTTGCCCAGCAGTCTCATTCACACATACAGTATGTGTGTGTGTGTGTGTGTGCACGGGCGCACACACACACACACAAAAACACACACACAGGCTTACACACAAGCTCTGCTTCTTGGAGTTTGGTGATGGACTTGTTCTCTGTCTCATTTTTGATATTTAGTTTTTATCTGTTTTTGCATCCTTTGTTTTCTGTCAAGTGTTAAAATCACAGCATAAATAAACTCAACTTAAATAGAATCAAATCTGTAGCTCCGGCTGTTATCTCCCTTTATATACTCAATCTTTTTATAACCTTATCTGAGATTTGACATTCCCTCCTGTGTTTGCTTTGAGAGATAAATCAACAAGAAAAATGTAATTAAATGCAAAAACGGGGTGTCGTTTGATTGGTCGGATCATTAGGGCAATAACGCACACACGGCTTGACCTTTGAACTTTTGACAGTATTAAGCTGCTTTGCCAATTACCCCGCCCCTCCATACTGTCGGGTGGTGTTAGTCTATAGAGCGGGCACGGCAGACCGGACGAGTATTAATGAAAAGTGCTGATTTTCCAGGAAGAGCGCGGCAATTACAATTTAATCTCCCTGCTCAGCGGTGGACAATAACCGGCGGAGGAGCGGCGGCCCCTGACACTTCATTACACTCCGCATTCTGCCACTTGTTTATTGAGAGGGGAATAAGGCTGGCGGAGGGAGGGTAGGCACGCTGGATTTGTCGTCACGCGTGCGTTCACCAGAGTGATGCCTCTGTGTTCGCTCCGAGAGAAAATTACCACCGCCGCTGGAGAAAATGGGAAATTTAAATGGCGGCATAATTTAGCCCGTGTTCCTTCTACAAAGAAAATGAGTGCAGGCCCTATTTTTAGAATTAATGTGTTTGTTATGAATGACACAAACACAGGTTTTAGAGCTGCAACCTGCGCTAGAAGCAGAACGAGGACCAAAACAGGGAAAAAGACGGATTTTTGATAATCTAATCCCTGTTGTATTTCCATATCTGTAGTGTATTGTGGTTTTATGATACTGAAAGCTGTATATTTTAATAACACTGTACATGTAAAAGCCCAACTAGGGACGAGAGTTGAAAATTAGCAATAGCTATAAACTCTCTGTGCAGCATCAGTTTCATGGAACTATGTTAAATTGCATCGTCCCTATCAAATAAAATTCAAATAAAATAAATATTATGTGACTATTTATTGTTTTGTTTGTTTTTTTATCTCATGATGTGTAGCTTTTAAACTAAATATTATTGTGATGCTCACGTATTTCAGATGACTTGAATTGAAATTAGCCCTGAGCAACAGCGCAACATAAAGGAAAAGGAAAATCTGATAAAACTGATATAAGAGCACATCCGCAGAAAGTGGGCGGTGGCTCGGGTTTTGTCATTAGTGAGGCAGATAGTGGCCCGAATTAAGGTTATCACTCTCCATTTGCGGAGCGGGACCTAACTGAGTTGTAATGGGACCGGGTCGCGCTAACAGCATCACAGACCTCTGCTCAGCTTCTGGACCTGCTGTAAATCCATAGGGGATTAGGTTTGGACTGGATGTGCTTTGGTGTCAGGGGCTTTAATTCCATCAGCTAACATTTAGATGAGAACCAGACAAAACGAGTTAAACGGACTGAGAAGGTCGATGCTTGTATGTTCTGGGTGGAGAGACGGTCCCATGGTTCCTCTCATGATCCTGAAGCCCGTCCTGCTGCAGTTTCCTCTCCTGACCGTCCAATGTGCTTCTGCTGAAACTTTTACATCTACTTGTGTCTCAGAGGGAGAAACAAATTCATATTTACACTACATGTAAAATGGTTTTGCTCTCCTGAAAAAACAATACCTAAAGTTACATCGTCCTCTCCCTTCAAAACTGCATCATCTTGCTCCTCTACTTGTTCAGCACCAGAAAGTGGATTTTGGGGTTATTTATAAGAAGATTAATACAATTAAAACTACTATTTTGAAAGACTAACAGCACTGGGGCCGGATTCACAAAACCCTCTTAAGAAAAATAATCTTCTCAAGTGCCATTTTTTTTCTTAACTTTACTCTTAAGAAAAAAAATAGGAAAAAATGCTATTCTCAAAAACAGTTCTTATATATTTTCCTAACCTTCTTCTTTTGTTTCTTCCTAAGAAAAAACTTAGGAATAAATGGTATTCTTGAAATGAAATTTCTCAAATTTGTTCTTGATTTTTTTCTTAACTTTAAGACGGCCCTTCACCTGTCTTAAAACTCCTACAGTGAAAAGGTAAGCCTCTAATATCATATATTTAAACACATTTTAGACAAGTAGGTTATAGTTCAAAGTCTTCATAGGTTCCCCTACACCTAACATTAAGATGAACATTTATTGTAAAGCTTTATTTGGTGTAGGGCCAGGTAGGCCTCTGTCTCATGTCTGTTGGAAATAAGCTGCAAATTTTACAGTTACCAACAGCAACCAATGTTTAAATCTTTGCTCTAGTTGCTCTAAATAGATTTTTCCCCAATTGTTTTGTAGATGGAAGCACTTTGGGTTGCCTCCTAGCCTTGTCTCCTAGCCTCCTAGCCTTGTCTCCTAGCCTCCTAGCCTTGTCTCCTAGCCTCAATGGCAGTAAGCCTAAAGTTTATTAACCAGAATTAATTCAGGCCCTATTTTGAGAAGTTCTTAAGTTGGAAAATTAAAGAAATTCGTAAGAAATGAGACTGTTACTAAGAAAATATTGAGGAATTGCACTTAAGAGCCTTCTTAAGAACTTCCTAAAATTTCCTCTTATGTAATTTCTTAAGATCTATCTTAAGAACACATTGGTGAATCCGGTCCCTGGTTTGTACATAAAGTGGGTCTAGGAAAAGTCATGGATGGACATTTTGAAATCTGAGCTATTTCAACTCTAAAATTCAAAAACAGCCACCATCTGACTGCGGCTTCTGCCTTTTCTCTCCTTATGTCTTAACTCTTCCTTAACTCTTTCTCTTTCTTAACTCACTTCCCTATCATACATGATTGTTCGAGGGTCACAGGAATATTTGTTCAGTCTATTATCTGGGCACTCTGGCTTTGACTCCTTGACTATTGGTTGCTTGTAATCTTGGCAATCTAGGAACTGAAATTTATTCTGGCGTTGTGCTGATTCTTTACTAGTTACTTTAGATAAGAGAATCAGCTCCATGCCTAAAATGTCAATCCAGATGGAGAAAAGCTGGATGGCATGTTCCTCCGTTCATTAAATTTCTTTTTTTTAACTGACAGCATTACTGGGGAGCTTAACGAATCCACGATATATTAATTATAAGGGTCTGGGTGTGGAAGGGAGAGCTTTAAGATTAACGACTCCTCGGAGCCCGGTCTAAGTTTAGCCCCAACACTCATCTTGGTAACAGGCAGGTAAACCTAATCGTCAGCACTTCCCTATGCGAGATGGATGGAGCCATTAGTCCCAAGGCTCTTCTAATAACGCGCTCCCTGGTTAGGAAGTCCAAAATGGCTCCTGTTATAGGTCACTCAAGGCAAAGGCCCCCGGTCATCATATCTCACGGGTAATGAGGTCTCCGAATTGTCAACAGAGGAATAAAGTCGCTGCCATTCACACCTTATTATCAGAATGAGAAAATATTATAATGAGAGCGCTGGAGGAGCAAGACTGATAACCGCGGACGCTGCACTATTGATCGAGCAATTTGTCCCAGAGTCTGTGAGCGGACCGCTGCGGGTCAGGATGAAGGGGGTCAGGATGAAGGGGGTCAGGATGAAGAGGGTCAGGATGAAGAGGGTCAGGATGAAGAGGGTCAGGGCTGGAGGACGGAAACGCCGTCGACGGAGTAAACAAAGACTAATCAAATGAGTCCCGAGGGATTTATTTATGTTTATAACTGAAAGCTGTGTGTCGTTATGCCTTCACTGCAGAGGCTCTGAGGGTCACTAGTCTTGGTCATTTATTTAATGTTTAAATGTAAATGTGTCTATACAAACCAGAGAAGACTAGTGGTTAGAGAAGCCATCCTGTAACCAACAGACCACAGGTTTGATCCCTGCAGCAGACTACTACCAAGTGTGTTTGAGAAGCATGCTGCACCTGCTCACTCACTGTAGGTCTCTCTGGGTAAGAGTATTGTTTGTTTGTTTGATAATCAAAAACAATGCACAGTCATCAGGCATGCATCAATTAAAATCATCGAGGATAACACATAAGGTTTCCAAAATGTATTTCCAATGTGGTCCTCACTGGTTAAAAGGCTAACATGTACACTAAATGTAAGCTAATTAACTTAAAACCCCAGTAACACAAAGATTTTGCTTTGCAGTTGACCCTACCTTGACCTCTGACCTTTCAGAAACGCAGCATATCATCTCAGGCGCCATGGCCTGCGGATTTTAGATAATGCTCCATATTCCATTTCATCATACAGTTCCCACCTCGCCCTGCCGGGTGTCATCAAGCAAAGCCATTCCAGACCCATCACGGCCCTCGCTCCCAGATCCATTTCCATCTGCGCCAGAAGCTGAATACAGGATCTGTAGGGAAGCCCGGGGGTCAAAGGTCGCCCCTAATCACGTCCAAACGGTGTAATAACTCAGCGGCCGGCGGCGGCGCTCACCTGTCACCTTGCCGTAGCGCAGGAGCCGCTTAGCATTTTTATCTAATGTTTAATTTGAGCGTACAGGATCGCAGCGAGGCTCTCTGTGCTCGATGGGGCCGGCTGAAGGACAAGCAGCGGCCCGCGGTCGTAAAACGGTAATGATGACAGTCAGGTGACGAGAGAGGCTCCGGGCAAGGAGAGGGACCCAGACCTCAACAGCAGGCAGCCTGATGGGTCAGTTAGGAGGTAAAGGAAAACTGTAGCTGCTCCTCTCAGCTCTAACCTTAACTAACACTACTGACTCATTTCATGTAAAGTACTGAGTCTTACAATCTTAATCAATCAGTGGACTGACACAGTTTAATTGTTTTCAATTCAACTTGCTTCAAGGATTTTCTTGAATCAAGAGACACTATCTTGAATCAAGGTGGACTGCCTCGCTTTAAAAAAAGTGGCAGAAACGAAGTGGAGTGGAGCGCTCAGTTTGTTGCCAGGCAACCAAAGTAGCGCTGAGTTGTTCTGTTGAGAAGTGACATATTCAGTGCGGATCTTATCTGCTCAAGTTGAACTCTTTTCAACTCTTTGCGCGACCAACCGCGGCGGAAAAATTCCAAGATCCGCCATGGAGCCGGCGGTGAGCGTGGACTCCGCTCCCTTCCATAGGAAATAATGCCGTTTAGAGTAGAAACCGCTCCGCAAAGTGAACGCAGCCTTACTGTATTTAAACATAAAGGCACTTGTTTTAACAGAAATAAGATTTTTTTTTGTTTTACCTCACATGTGACTCAGATCTGATGGCATGAACAACAAAAATCTGCATGGAGTCGCAGTTTTACAGTTTCCATCCAGACCTCGTGGATATGTGCTACAGAATCAGATCCTGGATGTGATGATCTACATGTGACTTGTATTTAAAAGCTTAAATCAGAGTGTGTCTGTCTTGCCATGACAATAAGTAAATCTTACATCATTCAACAATCATAAATCCTACAGTATAGGCACTAAGCACTTTACCATCATTCATTAATGTTACTCTTTTCATCATCACAGTCAGTTCATACAGTATTGGTATGGGTTACATCCTAGAATAGATATGAATACTCATCAAAAAATAATTACATTCGAGCAGCAATTTGGAATTTAGCACGAAGGTCTGAGGTAAACACTGAACACAACATTTAACGACGTGTTAATTATTTTTCTGCAGTGAGTAGCGGGGCTGCGGGGCGATCTCCAGCCTCTCCACACAGACTGGGCCCGTCCCGCTGTGATGCTGCTAACAGCAGCGCAGCCCGGTCAAGGTTATCTGTGACCGGAGAGCGCTATCATCGACATAATGAATCATTCAGTGTTTAATATACAATAGGCGTCTGTAATCAGGAGCAGAGGGACCTGAAGGGCCCGGGAGCGTTTCAGCAGAATAGGTGCGGATTCAATTCAAGGCCGAACGACCGAGACAAACACTCACATGTCACAGAAGATGATCTAGGTTCACACTTACCTCCATGTTAAATATATACACACTTATTCAGGTACATGCAGGGTTCAGTGTTGCTGCAAATCACTTTTCATGCCTACTATCATTACAAAAAGAATACTTTTACCATGTTACAGTCTGTCTGCAGCAGAGACAGACAGATTTGTAACAGCTGACATGACTAATAATAATAATAAACTTTATGTATATAGCACTTTTCAACACAAGGTTAGAAAGTGCTCAAAAAGAGTTCAAAAATTTTCATGAAACAACTAAAAAGTAGGACTAAAAGGTAGTAAAAAAAACAAACATATAATAATGTGAGAGAGTAAAACATGGATAAAGGTGAAAATAAAATAATAAAATCACGATATAAAATAAGAAAAGAGAAAGAATAAAGAATAACAGGCACACTAAGAAAATGCCTTTTACATAAAAGTGACAGCCAGGACAGATTCCTATTTGATATTATATTTATAGATTTATCCACTAATGATGAATTTTCTTCTATTGCCCAGGTAATGAAGCCCTGTTCGGATGATTTTTGCACACTGTCTTCATCATCCCTATGTTTATGTATTTCAATTGTGAGATTCAATGTATTTCAATTGTGAGATTCAATGTATTTTTCTATATTCATATTTTTTCTTTTCTATTTTTTTTTTTTCCTATTTTCTATTTCTACTATTATATGATTGAATGTGGCTATGTAAATTTTGTATTGTGGTAACCTACTGCCTATTTAGAGGTATATTTATGGGGTAGCCTAAACAGTGAAATTATGATAATGTTACCCTGAGATTTACCATTAGCCTTATATAATTATTGTCATTATGGAAGAGATGATTTTGGATTAATTGTTTTCAACTTTAACTATGTGATTCAATGTTTGTATATAAATTGATGTAGTTGCCGTCCATCATAGATTGTGGAAGGTCCATTTTTGATGGTGGGTTGTGCCTTCTAATTGGCTGAATGCATACAGACTGTGGGACTGACTGCCTGACAGCTCTTGGTCCCTGATTGGCCTCACCTGAGGAGGTGTTGGCTGTATCTGTCTGGAATGTTCTTTGTTCCTCAGTGTTACCTGATGAAGGTCTAAGGACTATCAGTAATAAAGTTTATTGCAAGTAAAAGGACAGTGTGCGGGAATTCTCTCTTCTCTTGCCTATGGACATAAAAGTGACTTAAAAGATGATTTTGTTAGATCCTCAGGCTTAAGTCAACAACATGACTAACATCATGACAGGCTAACGGCAATACACATATAATAAATGTTTAGGTTTGGTTCAACAGTGACCTAAAAACACATGGGTAGGAAGGGAGTGCTTATCCTGCTCACATGTTTTCCTGTTCTCGTTTGTTCCCTGCTTCTCCTCGCCTGTCCGTGCGTCATAATGCCGCTCATATCAGCTTCACAGCTAGTGGGAGGAGAGAATATCTTTACCTTTTCTTTTCCTCGGGCCTGATGTTGTTTTGACGCGCTCTGGCTGGACGTGGGAAGCTTTCTGTCACTTTGATTTCACCTTCAGCCTGAAAGACGTACAGTATCGGAGGAAACAGGAGAAAAAAAAAAAAAAGACATGTTTACTTGTTGATTTTGCAAACAGCTTCCCGGAAAGTCCTCTCTGAATTGAATGTGTTTACTGGCGTTCTGGTGCAGGATATATGGGAAGCCATATGGAGGATTGATAGTAGCAGGCAGCGGTCTGACTCTGCAGTAACGCCACCTGTCTCCCTTTATAGACACTATAAAGAGTCCCTTCATTAAATTTCTGGGCGCAAAAGGTCTGATACACTTTGGCAAGAACATAAACTATCACCGAAAACAGCAAACAGCCTAAAGTCACATCGGTGCAGCGGTGCTTTAACACGGCTAATGAGATTCCTCCAAAGTTTTTCTTCAAAGAGATTTTTTAGATTTAGGTGTCAGAGCCGCCGCCGCCGGCCTTGAGCATCAAGATTTCACCAAGCGGTTTTAAATCAGGGCTGATGACGCCCCCTGCAGGACACCGCTTCAGATGAAAGAGAGAATGCATGCATAGGGTCATTAAAATATGCGTAGGAAATTTATATATTTTACATTTTAGGCATTCCACTCACGTTCTTATCCAAAGCAACTTACAATGAGTGAGGAGTTCAGTGTCTTGGTTAAGGACAATTTGACAGGACACATGACTGCTGATGGGATCGAACCTCAGTGGAAAGAAGGACTGTATCTCTAACCATCTAACCCAGTGGTTCTCAACGTGGGGTCCGGGGACCACCAGGGGTCCTTGAGGGGGTTCCAGGGGGTCCCCAGCAAATTGATGAATTGTTAAACTTCACCATTATTTAATTTACAATAAGTTAGAGAATTAATATTTTGATCATAGTTTCACTGTTATCTCTCTCTTTTGGACCAAATCATATCTAACAATAAAAATATTCTCTGGAGGTCCGTGGCTCTAATGTGGACTAAAATATCCTTGATATGAAAAAGGTTGAGAATCACTGATCTCACCCATTCTGACTACTGCAATTTAGTTCCCTCTCAAGTCTGATGACAGACTTGTGACATTGGCTCTGTAATCAATAAATCATCATCTGTTCTGTTTTCCTGCCCTGGAAACACTGGTTAATTAAAGGTGCAGTTTCCACACATGACTTCAAGTTTAATGAATGTGTGAGTCAAAGATTAAACACTGTTTCTAGCTTTAACTGTGTCACCTTGTTCATCGTGACCATCTGGTAACTTAAAGACAATGCAGATGATGCACAACTTAATCAAACCCGCAGGCAAAGTCATGAGTGTGACAAAGCAATGCTTGGCCACTAAACGTGTTAAAAGTCTCCAGGGAATAATAAACATTCGCTGGTGTCCAACTGTAGGGAACGTTTCATTTGTAGCTTTTATTTTTACAAGGACAGATACATCTGTCATCTTGCAAACAGCCCAGTTATATCATGGTACTTAGCTAATATTAAAGGGGCGGTACCTTTGGAAATGGATAATCTAATGTTTTTTATTGGTTTACAGTCTTAGATGTTCCATGTTCACAGTAAGAGAAAACTGTACTATTTGTTGTTTTGCCAAAGTTGTATTTAGAAAAAAATGTTGCCTCTGAAACCGGCCAATCAGAACACAGTCCGGTTGTTGCGTCTAAAGCTTACTTTGGAGTCAACCAATCATCTTACGCAGCAGGGGAAGGGGGGCGGAGCCTCTGGTACTGACAGCCAATTGGAGCAGCAGCTCTTTCTGGTTGCTAAGCGCCTCCAAAATGTCCTGCTGCTCTTTAGGTGGGAGACAGCACTAGAGAATTACTAAAAATATTTATCAATTATTGTCACCTGAAAAAAATTCACAGGTAAAGATATAAAACTGTAGAAAAAGAAAAATATAATTTGAATGTCTTTCCTCGCAGCACCCTTTTCCTTTGAAGGTTTGTATTTGCAAATATAAAGTAAGAATAATACATTAATAAATGTTGATGTCGATCCTACACACACACAACCACACATGAAGAGTATAAAGAGACAGCTGGTTTTTTTTCAGCAGCAGATAATGACAGCAGGTTGAATCACTGTGGCTGAACAGTAATGATAATGCTGCGCACCAGGCTGAATTATGGGTAAGCAGAGCGAGTTATTTGAGGCGGAGTGCTTTGTTATGATCAGTGGAGAGCAGCCCGACTTGATCATAGTTTATCTGAAATGAATTATTGATTACTGTGTAATGGGGATGCTTACAGCCTCGGCGCTGTTCACCAATTCTTTCTTTTTATTCACAGCTTGTATTCAAAACCCCTCCGCTTGCTGCCATGTCTCAAACCTCCCACAATGCAACATCTGCAGGAAACAAACATGTTGGTTCATCATCAAGTCCCAGTGCTTCTGTAATCTAACAAGCACATTATCAATCTTTTACCATTTCCAGTGAAGCAAAGCAAGTAAAGACAAGCTCGGATGGAACACTATACACGTTTTGTATAAATAAAATAATAATAAATATAAATACTAAATGCGTTTTGTATTTAGTCTCCATCTTTGTTGCTCAGCCTCACTGTGCACTTCCCACAGATCACCTGTCAATCAAACAGTGTGGGCGGAGCTTGGATTTTCTGTTGATGCAGTTTTGAGTTTCTCTTTTCTTTGTGTGTTCAGCCATGGTGGCTATCTATCTATTTATCTACATGAAAATGTCACAGATTATTACTTTATGGAAACAAATGAAAGCTGGTTTTGTCATGCATGATGTAAAGACATGCTTACCTCCATCCATCTGTGTGAAGCTAATGTGCCACATGACACTGAGGCGTAACTATCATTAAAGAGCTATGCATCATACACACTATCTTCCGTGCCATGCCTATATTTTAACATAAACCATGATTTAAAGTAACTGTGCTGCAGGTAGACAGCACAGTGGCACCTCTGTGTTTATGTGCTGGGTTTAAATTCAGGTCAGCGCTGCCTTTTGGTTTTGCTTTCTAGATGAATGGTAATATGATTTATTTATTTTTTAGTAGGAGCTCTTTATCAGCAAAGCCTGGGGAAAATATTTGCTTAATTTTGTTATATGACTTTAGTAAGGAATATGTTAATTTCATGGACCCACAGTGTCTGACACTTCAATAAATATCACTACACATAAATATCAATATAATAGTGTGCAAGTGCAATGATCCTGATATTTATGGTGAACTAATGTGGAACAATCTAAGACATTTTAGAGATACAATACATTTTGAAAGGCAGTTAGACACAAATTTTAAAATAAGCTTTTTTAAAATGTCATACCACAAATCAAAATCCAGTTCTAATGTATTCCAATATTACAAATAATAAACAGCATCTCATATAGTCTCACAATTCATGCAAAACTTATGTTAAGTCAGCAGTGAGTTCCTGTTAACACTTTTCTCTCATAACTTTATATGACGTATTACATTTTCTTCAAAAACTTCTTTCTTTTCAATACAGTTTTCATCTAGAATAAAGCAGAGTGTAACGGTAAAAAAAAAAAACAACAACCTTTGGCTGATTCAATAGATATGAATGGCGATGATGCTGCAAAAAGACGATGCCTACAAAGTGCGGTACACATGTGAAACAATAAATCAGCATTTCCTGTGGTTGCTGTTTCTGTGTTCTATTTATGTGAAATGTATTTGGTGTAAATAATTTGTCGTTACCTTTTTCACAGCTGACAAACAACAGCATGATCATGAACATTTGTTTTTCTCAAAGTCTCAAAATGCAAATATGACTCCTCTCTTGAACGGAAGTTTGCTAGCTTGTTAGCATTTTGTGACTTCCAGAATTATTATGATCATACAGTTGTTTGACAGCTGTCAAAAGGTTAAGAGCAACAACATCATGTACATGTCACATCAATTATTAGAACACAGAAAATTACGATTTTTTTGTTTTGCACATAGAATTTGAAACGTCACACCGTTCATATCTGTTGAGCTTTTGCCACACCCACCAGCCAGGTGTTCGTCCACAGAACTTGAACAGCTAGAACGGTTATTTCCATTCAAATCAACGTTCCAGGACGGTGAAAGCGGCGGCCATCTTGCTGTGACCCGTTGGACTAGCTTCTGTATAAAGCGACTCACACCAAGTCACTGAGCTGAGAGGTTTGACAGCAAGAACCAAAGCAGCTTCTCTGTCTCCTTGCTGCCATGGATTGCTAACATGCTAATGTTGACTAGAAGAGCTAGAGAGAGAAGTGCAGTCTGTGATAAAGCTACGTTAGCCTCGTCGCTAACGTTAGCTTTCAGTTGAGTTTTGACAGTTTGCTAACAGACTCTAACCCTAACCCTCTCACAGTGTGACAGACTTTACAGCCTTAATGCCCAGACTTGTGTTGTCACCATAGTAACTAACACTTAAAATTCCATAATCGCCATTTTATGCTGTACTAGCCAAATTACCATGACAAACAGTGGAAAGATCGTTCTATCCATTCATGTTCTGTGGGTTCGTCTGTTGTTACTCATGCTTGAGTCAAGTTTGCATGTGTATCAGCCTTAACATCTCACCTCCTAGATGTAGATGTGTAAGAATATGTACCTTGGGCATGCTGAGGACCAAGTGTCCGGTGGTTTGGGACCTCTGGGCTGTGGAGCTGTCAGGCTTCACCTCAGCAGGCAGGACCAGCTGAAATATCTGCGGTGTAAATTATTCACAACTTTAATTAGCAAGATTAATGCCCCGATCCGGCACCCGCACTGTCCCAGTGTGTCAAATGACTTTAATCATTAGTGGGCCTTTTTATAGGTACACTTTCCAGAAAGACCTAGGAGAGTTACCAGAATAGCTCACAGCGAGAATATACTGCCGATCAATCACTGGAATGAAATTTCTGTGAAAATCAAACGATTCATATGGGTGAAATAATCGGTCATAAAATGAGGCTTTTTTTTTTTCATTTTTCAAACTACTTTTATTTGACACTGAGGGAATCTAGGGGAGTCACCTTTACAAGAGAGACCACATCACACCAATCCTGGCTTTGCTACACTGGCTCCCTGTCCGCTTTAGGGTTCAGTTCAAAAGTCTTGTGTTTGTTTTCAAAGCTCTGCCTGGGCTGGGGACCGGGCCTTTTCGGGAGCGTATCCATGTTCCCAGGGTCCTATGTTTAACCCTAACCCTAACCCTACCCCAACCCTAACCCTAACTAACCATATTAAGCGAATACAGAGCTGGGGAACATCTTTTTCAGGCTCCCATTATGTGCTATATAGAGCTGGGGAACATAGGACCCTGGTAACATAGGACCTTGGGAACATAGGACCCTGGGAACATAGGACCCTGGTAACATAGGACCTTGGGAACATAGGACCCTGGGAGAGCACATATGTAGAACTGGGAACATAGAAATGACTCCGCCTTTTCCACAGCAGCACCTAAACTGTGGAAGAGTCTCCCTGAAAACATTAGATCTGCTGATTCGGTTGGTTCGTTTAAGAATTGCCTTAAAAACAGCTTTTACTCACTAGCTTTTTGTTTGATTGGTCAGGTGTTTGTGGATGTGTGTACTGTATACTCATGGCTGTGTGTGTGTGTTTGTGTGTGTGTCCGTGTCCGTGTGCATTTCAACTTTTTTCTCAATTTTACTTTTCTGCTCTTAGGTGTTTTTACTCTTCTTGCATTGTTATTCTTTTCTTGTTTTATTCTTTGCATTCTTATTCTTGTCCTTTATAACCAATTTCTGTAAAGCACTTTGGTACAAACTTGTTTTTGTTTTTTTAAAGCACTATATAAATAAAGTTGAACTTTAACAATAGAGAATAAAGAAAAGGTAACTCCAAAGCTGCAGGCCTCCTCCAGCTTCTCTTGGCTGTCAGAGTTACACGTCTCCAAACTGTGAAGCGGACTTGATATACACATCCCTCCAATCAATTCGCACAGCTCCCCTAAATGAGTTCATATTAAGAAGGAATTTTAAAGGCTTCTGCCATGCCCAAGTTGATGTATCACTGCATAAATCACCGCCCCGGTCCAATCAGGCTGACCCTTGGCATAAAACGGCCATCCATAAATACACTAACGGCTTGAATCGGAGCCATGACATTCAGGAGTCTGGAGAACTGCGAGAGGCGAGTGCCGAAGAAATCCAAAACGGCAGGAGCCCTATATTTCTAATTTGTTTGCTGAAGGGTGAAAAAGGGAACACGAACAACAAAAAAAACTGAATTACACTTCCTGGATTTACGGCTGGCCAAGCAGCTGTTTAATCAGGCTTAAAGGTCGCTCTGGCCTGTTTGTGGGAGATTAAAAGCCCCAACACATTTCCTCCACGGTGCTGGACACCTGGAGATAAACTGAGCGGTTACGATGACATGCAGAACCACGCCTCCAATACAATAAACCAGAGTTATACTCCAACTGCTCAGACCCTTGATATATAACCAAGTGTCTGAGTGCATCAAGGGCAACGTATCCAGATCCTGTTTGAGGGGGCGGGGATTAAAGCCTCAGCGTCATCTCAGCGTGTTTCAGCCTGCAGTTTGTAAACAGAAACGCAGGAAGCCTTGTGGAACTTTGTATTAGACGGCGTGGCTCATTTGTTGTTTCACTCTGCATTTAACTGATGTCAGGCCGGACTTTTCTCCGAGTCTGGAATACGTCACGACTCGGCCGTCCCAGTAGTTTCTGTTCACGTGCTTTATGGTCAGAAAATTGTAGAACGTTTCCTCAACTGTTTACACACATTGCCACCCTTCTAGGCTAACGTTAGCAATCGAGCTAGCAATAGCCGAGCTAGCAAGCAATCTTCAGCTATTTCAGGGGATTATGAATGTAAATACCACGGGAAATTGAAAGCCGCAGCACTATAATTATCAAGGTAAATTTGTACTTGTACTTGTACTTTATTGTATGAAATTTCTTACGTTCACGGGCAACTCTGCGCTCTGTTCAGCCATGTTGGAAAGAGCGATTAAGGTGATCCTGATTTCTCAGACTTGATCATCCGACAGAATAAAGTGTTCATGTGGCTCTTCCTGGTCAGAAACTCTTTCACGCTCTCACTTTGTGTCGTAGAGCTTCTGGGTTTCTCAGATTATACTCAAACTGATGTCAAGCATGGTGAAAAAATACCACCAGCCAAGTGCTAGTCAACTTTTGCTGTGACTTTCAGCAGGTAATCCACCATAGTTTATAGGTCCTTTTCTATTCTAAACATCTGGTTAGCTTGTGACACAACGTTCAGGGTTTCTACACAGTTTAAATTTCAAAATTCCATATTTTTCCAGATCTTTTTTCCTTTGAAGATTTTGGTCTTCAATTCAATTTACGTAGATAGTCGTCTTGTCCCTACTAACTGCCATATCATTCCATGGATGATGAAGATTATTCCTCACAGTGACATACCAGAATATTTGAAATGAAACTTTTCAAGATCTGGAACCTACCCAATTCTTTTTCCATACATTTCCAGACTTTCCAGACCTGTAGGAACCCTGGAAGTGGCTGCTTAATTTTGGGATTTATCAGCCACTGTGGCTCGTAGGCAAAAAAGTTGGGTCTCCTGCCCTGGACGGCTGCCATCTTGCAAAAAAAGGGAAATTACTTTACAGCAGATATAATAAATTCGCTCCATAAATATTTGAGAGTTTGAGCGTGGGCTATCAAAGTTAAAAACAAGTTTGAGGATTCAGCACTTTCTGACAGCCTTTTATTTGCAGTAACTGCTCTAAATCTGACGGTGCGTCCCCCAGTCTCGCTCATCCCCCTCATCACCTCGGCGGCTAACGGCATCTCCATGAATTCAAAGCAGCCGATCGTATGAATCACTCTGCAGTGTTGACATGTCACCGTCTTAGGAGGCCGTTAATACCAGAGCAGAAACACTGAGATACGAGAGGGACGCCACGCTTTCGCTTCCAACACTGAAAAGAGACGGCAGGAAAAGAAAAGGCCGCTGTTCCACCTCACAAGTTTTACCACCTGCTGAAGTATTTGGTGTTGCTAGATATCTAGTTTGTACGATTTGAACGACGGTACGTTTATAGCAGTGTGCGAGTGCGATGACCAAATCACTTGAGAAACATCGAGCTGATATTGAATCCCTTCATTTATTTGGAGGACAAAAGGATGAAGAACTTTCAACGCTATAGTGCTAAAATATATTTTGATGTGCAGAAACATGACATGAGAGACCTTGTGCTCGTTCTGACACTTTGAACACTGAAAGAGACAGCAGGATGAGGGAAGGGCGGGGGGGGGGGGGGAAACGTCTCGTTGCACCTCACAAGTTACGCTGCCTGCTAAATATTGCCGGTCTGCCTTTGCTAAGAGTGTAATCCTAGCAGTGGGCCGCGTGCCTGCAGTCGGCCTGGCAGAGTGCCGGCTGCTCTTGGGCTTGTCAGCACCATCAACACCCTCAGCAACAGTGAGAATCCCTGCTTACATCTAGTGTTTCTGCAGGCCTTGAACACACACAAACCCCCTGCAATTAATGGAAATATCATGCTAACTCAACAAAACACAGGAAATATCATGTTAACTCAGCAAAAAACATGAAAAATCATGTTAACTCAGCAAAAAGCATGGAAATGTCATGCTGTCTCACATGGAAATGTCCGCCTAACCGGAGGCGGTGGAAGCCTAAACGTTAGAGAAGTCGACTTGTGACTGGGAAGGTCGCCGGTTTGAATCCCCAGACTGGCTGGGAAAATGTGGGTGGGGAACATGAATGAGAAATGTTTCCTCATCAACTGTCAAGCTGCCCTTGAGCAAGGCATCGAACCCCCAGCTGCTGCGGTGGAGCTGCTCAGCGTCTGACAGTGGAAGGCTGTGTTTGTACTGGTCAGCTCCCAGTGTGAAAGTGTGTTACTGTATTAATGTGAAGCAGGATGGAGCTGAGAAAGATCATGGAGATTTCATCGACTTTCTCTGGAGAAATAAAGATGAACAACATTCAACCTCACCCAAATAAATTAAAAAAGCAATACATGAAAATGTCGTGCCATGAAAAAGACCTTCGAGGTGAATCTTTCTGTTTCCTGAAAAGCTATTCTTTCGTCTTAAGGGGAAAGTCAAGCACTTAAACATGAGTCTGTTCTCCAAAGGCTGAATTATTGCACAGCGGAGCAACTTCGAGGAATTTATGGTATATTTTATGCACTGGAGGCCTACGCCAGGAATGAATTATCGATATTAAATATGTCTACAATGGAAAAAGTTGCCGAGTAAGGGTCTGAGATAAAAAACTCCTGTAAAGTCGATGTAGACGTCAGATCCATGTGTCAATACCGCTGCTCTTGCCCTTTGAGATGTTAAAAACAATGAATAAATGTGTTTGGTCGGAAACTAAGGAGTTGCAAGCCAAACACAAATTTGAGGAATCAACATGATCGTTCTAATGCACTTGGTAAATGATGATAAACTTTAACAAATCCTCAAGGTGTCAGCTACCCAGACCTGTAAAAGCTCGACGGCGTACCTTTCCCTTGACGTTCACTCTGGCGTACGTCGGCTGAACGTCAACGTCCAGCAGGGAGGAGTCCATGTGTCTGAGTGGAATTATGGGAAAGTGAAGGTCAGTTTGTATAGAAGGCATACAGGTAGTATCTGCAGTGAGTGTACACAACATTTGGACCACCTGCCTTTTCCGTCCGGACCGAGGGAATTCGGGTGAAAACTGTGATCCCTTACCGATTTCACCTAAGTCCACTTGAGGAGGTGTCATGGAGGTGAGGAGCAGAGGAAGAGGAGTCATTCCTATGTTTCCATGGTCCTATGTTCCCCAGATTTATATGGCACATAATGAGAACATGACAAAGGGCCCTATGTTCCCATGGTCCTATGTTCCCCAGTTCTAAGGTTAGGGTTTGGGTTAGGGTTAGGGTTAGAGACTTTCAAAATCAAATAAAATGATAACCACTGGTTTTGTTGTGTTTATATAGCTGTTTTGACGCCTTGTTCCAATAAAAAAAACTGGATAATATTTATGAAATATTTTAACTTGAAACGGGTCAAATTTGACGCAAACACAATAGGAGGGTTAATGTGTGTTAACAGAATATTGAACTGGGGAACATAGGACCCTGGGAACATAGGACCTTGGGAACATAGGACCTTGGGAACATAGGACCTTGGGAACATAGGACCCTGGGAACATAGGACCCTGGGAACATAGATACGCTCCCGTCGAGGAAGACAAAGACTTAACAAGGATTTTTGAGCTTTGAGACGACTGAGATGTGGATTGTGCAAAAGGGGAAGGTGGTTCTGATGCTTTTTCACACTCAGCAGAGACTAAAGGCCTCAGTTATAGAAAGGTCTTGTGATCGTGTTTGATTTTACCCAGAGGCAGACACAACAAAAAAAATCACAACAAAGTAGCTCTACTTGAAGTGGGAATGGCTGTAGCTCCCCGTCAGGTTGACAACTGACATTATACCTGCTGGTTAAGTCTTGAAGCCCCACAGCGGCTTTAATTCATACGAAGTGGCCTAAAAATATTAATGGTGTTGATATCATTTGACAAAATTTGTCTAATCTTAACGAAAATGGACAGGCTTAGAATTGATTGATATGATTGTAAGTCTGCACAACAATCATATCAACACTAAGAGGCTGATTATTGGAAAAGTGTAGAAATTTGTGTGCTTTCAATACGGAAACAGTTGTCAGTTGTTCACAAGGCCAACCATCCACATGTTCAAATAGAAGTTCATTCACAATTATAGTATTATATTAAGCCCTATTCGCACGGGACTAGTATTACCTGGGGACCTCTAGTAATTTGTAATAATTGCGGAGGTCGTCTGTGAACGTAATCCCATACGAATCTGCCATGTCCGTAATTTATATACCACAAATTACCTACCATATTTCACCAAACACAGAGGTCATGTGATAATATTAGTCCCGTGCGAATCGGCATCTCAGTGATTTGGGGTTGTTTTTTGGTTTTTTTCAAGGTTTTTTGTTTTCTCCACGCCTTTTTTCTGCCTCTTTTCCGGTCAAGAATTATGGAGGCTGCGTTGGCAATTATAAATGAAAGTTTTGACAGCATTTTGGGTGCAAATTCAGGAGGCTCATCTCGCTACACAGCATGGAGACCCATTCGCAGAAAGAGCAAGCTCAAATCCATCAGAAGAGCAAAATCTCGAAAGATGACGAGATGGATGACATTCATGGCAGCATGCGGCATAATTTTTCCATCTTTCAACAGGCTCAACAGTTATTATGTGTTAGCCTATTAATAGTAACGTTAGGCCTATAGCTAGCGACCAGACTCTTTCCAATCAATATTTCTCCAAAAAATAGTGCACAAACAAGCCAGGTGATTCATATCATAATTCAAGGTTACTATATCCGGGGGATAATGTCAGTAAATTCGAGTAAAATACAGACTTTGCTTATCCCGTGCGAATGCGGCGCACGAAACACAGACGTGGGGGCATAATTTCTAAATCACATGAGGTCCCTAGGTAATACTAGTCCCGTGCGAATAGGGCTTTATACATGTGCATATGAAACAGGGATGCTACGCAGGTTTATTCAGTCTAAGATATTTTTATAAATCAGACCCCCCTCCACTTACTCGCATTTTCAACTGATAAACAATGGAGGACAGTGACAAAGCAGTGTTATTATTCCAGGATTCAGCATGGTGATGTATCAGCTCTTCAGTACACTTTTCTGTTGGATCTCTGCTCTAATTAGCTAGCTTACTCCTCTATATTGTGACAATGTGACTTTATTGTTTGTGTCAGGTACAGGACACTGTGAGCTGTGTGTTGACAGGACTCATGGATTGCTTAAAGCCCCTTGAAGATCACATTAAAGATTAAATCCAAGCATATTTTTTTTTTTATAAATGAAGCCCTAGAAGTGTTTTTGATGTGGGCTCATTAGTCCTACCTGTACACTGCCAGGTCCAAGACGACGGTGTTGCTGTCCTCATCCTCAGTCAGACAGAATTCAAGCCTGTAATGCGTCCAGAGAAGCAAGACTCAGCAGGGAACACACAGGGGAAAGCAGCACACTAATGAGATGTAACAGGATGACACTTCTCCTCCGCTCATAGATCCTCATTCATCTAAAGGTAAACCAAATATTTTTCAATCTCTTAGGAACCAAACCTAAACATCTAATTTGCATTTGTGTTCGGCTCTTATGATGTTAGCCATTTGGACTTCTACATGTCTGTCTGTCTCTGCTGTCAATAGACTGTGCATAAAATGGTGTTGAATTAATGGATTTGTAGTGCTAACATGCAGAAAGAGACACTGGAACCATCAGCAGCATCCCACAAGAGCCCTTCAGTATCAATGGACGATGACGGGATTAGGCATGGCATTATCAGCAAAGTGAAAAAAGTCAACTGAACACGAGCCAATTCAAAATGCCTCTTTGATATTAAAATAATCCTCTTTCATATACTGTAAGTATGATCGAGTGTTTCCTCTGTGATTTTCCACATCCGTCCCTGTTTTGGTCCTACAAACACTGTTCTTTGGATACTTTACTGTAATACACACATAAAATCAAAACATTAGGATCAGACTCATTTGTGTTTTAGAGGGAAATGTGGCTGTTTGGCACTGTGATTTAAATTTCCCATTTTCTTTACCAGTGGTGGTATTTTTCCTGCACTCCTGCTTAATAAATCCAAATATCCAGATATGTGATGTGATCTGCAACCTCCGTGCTCTGATGGCTACGCCAAATTCTCGGGCATTCTGTCAATTCATTACATAAATAGCTTGTTTATAGGTGATATAATATATACATTAAGTGCTGACCTTAAAGTAGAAGAGTTTACAAGCCTCTTGACAAAGGCTGGTAATAACAGAAACGTTACTGATGCAGTTTTCACTGTTATCACCGGTGCAGTAAACCACACCGGCCCTTCTCCCCGCTGATGGAAAGTGATATATCATATAAACCATACATATGACCTGAGTGTATCCACAGCTCAAATTACAAATGAAATCAGCCGTGTTTTAAGGCCTTGACCCCGCTGGCCTTGCACTGGATATAAACCCGCGGCTAATGGAGGGAGACTGGGGTGGCCCTCGGCTATCAGGTTACCACCAACACGGCAGACAGGCCAATCCGGTGCCAGAGATCAAAAGCGAAGGTCGCTAATGAAGCAATCGCGCCCCGGCCGGCAGCTCCTACCTGCCTCGCTGACCGGGCGCTTTGGCTTTGAGGTAATCGAGGAGAAAAAACATTACAGTTATAAAATACTTTGAAGGGAAACTGAGAAAGCGAGAAGCCGTGACTGTTTTTTTTTTTTTTTTTCATTATTATTTCTTTTTACAAAAAGATGGAGCGGTTGATTGGCTCTGCTGTAGAGAACAGCACCAGAAGCAGTTATGTTGTATTGTGCTGTGTTCGCTGCCACAGCCGAGTGGAACGCTCCATTTCCCTCACAGCCAATCATATCGCTGCTGATGCCAGTGAGGCATTACAGTGACGCTTGGTGTGTGGAGTCTCAGTGTTCTGTATCTATTCCTGTAACTGTTAGGCTTTTTCCAATGCACAAGTAGCGTTCTATTCATAGTATCCCCATGATGTCACACGCATTTCCTACCAATATGGTGCTTTTCCACAGTGATTCTCAACCTTTTTCATATGAAGGACCCCGTAATTTAGTCCACATCGGGGCCACAGACCCCCATTGGTTGAGATTTTGTCTCTTGGACCCAAATCTGTGAATATTTTTAATGTTAGATATGATTTTGTCCAGAATCCCATGACTGTCTGTATTGTAGGTAGAGCGATAACAAGTGAAACTATGATCAAAATAGTAATTCTTCTACATTCTCCAATTGTGTTAACTTCTTATAAATGAAATAATGCTGGAGTTTAACCATTCATCAATTTGACTGGGGACCCCCTGGAATCCCCTCAAGGACCACTGGTGGTCCGAGGACCCCACGTTGAGAACCACTGCTTTACCATAGACACAGCTCATTGTCATTTGATTATAATCACCTGTTTATTTACTACAATCACCTGTTATTTTCCTACCAAGATGGCCGTGTGGTGATGGAACAGAATACTATGACAGTGTCGGTACTGTGTTGTACCTGTCAGGGCTGGAAAGAGAACCAAAAGCTACTCAAGAACTGTTACTTTGCAGAAATTGTACTTAAGTACAAGTAAAACTACAGCTACTTTAAAAATCGACTTCAGTAAAAGTAAAATGTCAGCCATTTAAAATCTAGCCAGAGTAGCCTAAAAGTTTTTTGATTACTTTATAAAAAACAGCCATTGTAACATGTGATCTTTACCATGCAAAGCACTGCAGTTCAATATGTGATATTGCACATGTTGTTATAGTCTGTGCTGAGCTTTGTAAAAATAAGATTCTGAAATTTGTGTCATTATTAGATCTGTGACAAAATGTACAGCCCCATTATTCAATAATTTGACTACATTTATGTTTCTTTTGACATCCGGCAGCCATCTTGCTGTGACCCGTACCCCCGGACTAGCTTCTGTATAAAGCGACTCACAGCAAGTCACTGAGCTGAGAGGTTTTACAGCAAGAACCAAAGCAGCTTCTCTGTCCCCACTGAGCAAAAGACGTGATTTCAACGTCTTGTCTTTGCTTTAGCTCTCATATAGCCCAGGATCATTACGGCTATGTATAGACCTATTTTAGACCAAGCAGTAAATACATTATTACAATGAATAAACATCTGTAAATACCAAAAATATGCACCAGAGAAGTCCTGTAGACTAGCCTACAAGATAATGATCTGAGCACAAGAAGTAATTTCAACATTGCGTCTATGCGTAGCTCTCATATAGTCCAGGATAATATTATGTATGTATAGACATCTAATAAACTTTCACTTTTCAACCCCATTTAAACTTAATTTAGCCTAGATGGGTATGGCCATTTAGACGTGTTTTAAACGTCTAATCAAAGTAAAATTGCTCAGTGGGTCTCCTTGCTGCCATGGATTGCTAACATGCTAATGTTGACAAGAAGAGCTAGAGAGAGAAGTCCAGTCTGTGATGAAGCTACGTTAGCCTCGTCGCTAACATTAGCTTCCAGTTGAGTTTTGACAGTTTGCTGACAGACTCATCTGCTCAGTTCTCACAGTGTGACAGACTTTACAGACTTAAAGTCCAGATTTGCGTCATCACCATAGCAACTAACCCTCCAAGTTCCATGATTGGCATGTTATCCTATACCAGCCAAATTACTATTGAAAACAGTGGAAGAACCGTTCTATCCATTAAAGTTCTGTGGTTCAGCAGCAGAAACCAGCATGCAACCCAGTCAGCATCCACCAGTGCTAAATGTTTGGTTGCTTCACCAGCAGACATCCATCATACCCTTACAAACCAAACCAAACTGTGGACATACAGTATACAGTATATATTCTATATATAGCAGGCACAGCCCACAGTCCAGTCAGGCCTGCTGTGTACTAAGAGTGAATGGTGCGGAGGACTGATTCATGGTAGGTGTGAGGCAGAGGCGATACTCCGGCCTCACCGCTGACCTTGGTGTGGATCAGAGTGATGACTTCTACTGAGTCACTCTTCATCATCACTGTCGATGACAACAGACACTCTCAACAGACTCCACTGACTCCATATGCTGACCGCCATGCGCTACAGCAGAGCGCGTGCTCAAATGAGCCGTTTCAAATATATCGAGTCCTCATTTATTACTCTGTTGAGTTGGAGTTTAACTGTAGACTGGTCATTTTCACAGCATTATGAAATTTAGTCTTAGTCTTTTGGTGAAAACAGCCTTTAATTTAGTCAGATTTGAGTCATGGCATATTGATTAGATTTGGTTCATTTTTTTTTATTAAAATGGCCGATGATTTTAGTTAACTAAAGTACTAAAATACATTATAGTCAAAATATATCCACTTCAACAGTTCAGCCTTAGAATAGAAAAAAGAAGTACCACTCATTTAGTGTAGATTACATTTACAAATTTAAAAGTATTTTCTGTTTCTCTATATTCAACCTTACTATTTTAATTTTTATTTATGTATTTATGTATTTATGTATTTATGTATTTATTTATTTATTTTTGTGCGAATAATATCAGAAACATTACATTTACTCAACCAAGTACAGGTAATAAAAACATCATGTGACTGTACTATACTGCAGATCTAAATATCCAGGAACTTCACCTTGATCAATAAACCTTCAGACATTGAAAGAATTTTTTTCCAAATGCCAAAGGGAAAAAGCGGCTCCAAGCTCAGATACTGAGGAGAGAAATCTGTTTCATTAATCCTGTTTTGTCAAAACTACAATGAAACAGAATTATCTCCCTGGGACAGACTTATTTATCTTTTTGTTGACGAAATTGCAAAAAGCCTTTGTCACCAAGCAGTCTAGCATGCAGACTGTGTATTTGCACATACACTTCACAATGACACACACTCATACAGACAAGTGAATATGTCACAATTTATCAGAAAACCCTAAGCCTGTACATGTCCTGATTTAGATGTTGTTTATTATGTGGCCAACATGCTTTGTGACTGTTGCCTGAATAAGAAAGGTGCTGTATGAGTGTCAGTATATAGTTGGATGGGTACAGTATGTATGGGTGTCAGTATATAGTTGGATGGGTACAGTATGTATGGGTGTCAGTATGTAGTTGGATGGGTACAGTATGTATGGGTGTCAGTATATAGTTGGATGGGTGCAGTATGTATGGGTGTCAGTATATACTGTATCTGGGTGCTGTTTGGTTCTCAGTACTTACTTGGGCTCATTGACATTCATGACCCGTCCGTCAGCAGTGATCAGGGTCCTTGGAGCCTTCGGCTTCTTCTCTGTCTCCCTGCAGGGGAATGGAAAAGCATGAATGGAGTACGTGTGTGTGTGTGTGTGTGTGTGTGTGTGTGTGTGTGTGTGTGTGTGTGTGTGTGTGTGTGTGTGTGTGTGGTCTACAGGGTTGAGTGACTGATGACAGTGCCAGAGTTATGGGGTCTTTGGGGTGAAGGTGAGAGCCACCACTCCTCCAGGAGCATCCATAAAGAGAGAGGTAACAGATAATGTGCAATGGACACACACACACACACACACACACACACACACACACACACACACACACACAGAATGTACGGCCACATACTGTACAATGAACTCTGCCTCTAAAGCAGCTTGCATACAGGACGTGATAACTCCACCCTGCCCTCTAAAACCTGTTATTTCCAATGGCTTGCACCGCAGTTTGCTGCATAAAAAATTTGAAAAAAATCTCCAATATAAACGACAAGGGAAGTAGCCAAGACTTCTCCAAACATCTAGTCCAGAGTTGCACTGTGCCAAGCAGCAGGTGGCGAGGAAACCGTGTCCTGTCTGGAAGACCCAGAACATGCAGGGATCTGGTCTTTCCCCACACAGTAGAAGACCATCGTCACACCGGGCCGCTCTCAGTGTGAAAGTGTTTAACTGTATGAATGAGAGTCGAAGTCTGGATGGAAAATGAGCATACGTGCTGAGCATATCTTCCAAAGGGTAAGTAAAAAGTCTAAAAAAAAGATTACAGTGTGAAACATAAATATATTATGATCTCCAGTTGTATTATTAGAGCTACATTCTGCACATTTTGTGTATTTTTAAACTTGAGCCTGCAGCCATTCAGTGTGTTTTCCTTCAGACCTCCATCCCCGAGTCAGACGTTTTACTATGACAGATGCTGATGCTGCACTTCTCATTACCATCTGCTGTACAACCAATCGCTCCATTAGCCACATGAACCAGACTGTGACAAAAGCACAGGCAGGGGAAGCACACACACACACACACACACACACACACTTCGAATGTGTCCATCCATTAAGCCCGCTGAGCAGCAGATGAATGGCGGCGGCCGGTGTCAGGCGAGCTGAGGCGGAGTGTTTAGCGCCCTGCGGGGGGGGGGGTCGACCGTCACGACTCCTGCGGCGGTATATCAGCCACGCCGGGGGAGAGGGTGACAGGGTGTCAGACAGGCAGCTGGGTGAAGCCCTCCGCCCTCTGAACGCTCAGATCGGCCATGTCGACTTTACGTCTTCATCAGGACAGAGGGTCGCAGGGAGACCCGTAAAGATTTTAAGTGCTGGAGCCTGGTGGTGGAGAGCAAGGCACTAACACTGCCATAATTTCTGCCTCTAGGGGTCTCTCAATCAAAACAATAACAAAAGACGTAGTTTGATGATGTCATGAAGTAGCGTGGGATCATGGGAGGTTTTTTTTTACAGGGACAGCTTCGGCGACAGAACGCGCAGCAAACAGGAATGAATAATCCTGATCCGTCACAGTGAGCGATAAAAACAATAGAATGAAAAAAACAACAGAGCGGCTAGAGCGGCTAGCTGGCCTACTTCCTTCCTCACTCTCTGACGGATCATCTGGTGTTTCCCGTGTTTCCCCGGAAGTTAGGGGGTAAAGGAGATGTGACGCCATGACAGGAAGTTAGGGGGTAAAGGAGATGTGACGCCATGACAGGAAGTTAGGGGGTAAAGGGGATGTGACGCCATGACAGGAAGTTAGGGGGTAAAGGGGATATGACGTCATGACAGGAAGTTAGGGGGTAAAGGGGATATGACGCCATTGACAGGAAGTTAGGGGGTAAAGGGGATATGACGTCATGACAGGAAGTTAGGGGGTAAAGGGGATATGACGCCATTGACAGGAAGTTAGGGGGTAAAGGGGATGTGACGCCATGACAGGAAGTTAGGGGGTAAAGGGGATGTGACGCCATGACAGGAAGTTAGGGGGTAAAGGGGATGTGACGTCATGACAGGAAGTTAGGGGGTAAAGGGGATATGACGCCATTGACAGGAAGTTAGGGGTAAAGGGGATGTGACGCCATGACAGGAAGTTAGGGGGTAAAGGGGATGTGACGCCATGACAGGAAGTTAGGGGGTAAAGGGGATATGACGCCATGACAGGAGACCAAATGAAACGCACCGTTACCTTGAAGAAAATTACAGATTTCTCTGGGTTTGAACATTGTTGGAAACATTTGGGATAACGTAAGTACACAACTCAAAAAATATATATAAACATAGGTCTAGTCGTTTCTAGATATTTTAATGCGGAAATGTTACATATTATACCTTTAATGCTTCCATTACTGCTGCGGTCATCCATGTTAATGTGACAATTTGTTTTATTCAGTTTCCATCTTTGTCAATCAAACAGTGTGGGTGGAGCTTGGATTTTCTGTTCACTCATCGTTTTAGAAATGTAGGCATTCATGATGCTGTGTTTTGGACAAATGTATTAGATGTTAATTTCCATCCTTGGTAACTAAAATATCCCAGACTGAGGTTTAATCTGAAACTAATAAAGTGCTCCACAGGTAGAACAAGGCACTAACACTACCAGGATTAGTTTGTGTTTATTAGAATACCAAATTGGAGATTAACCTGTAACTGCACCCAACTTTGTGTTGGGTGCAGAGTAGAAAATGTGTTTGTCTGCAGCACACTGTGGCTGGTGAATCCCAAAATTCACCAGCTGCTAAAGTGGCTGGTGACTTTTAGCAGCCAACTAAGTGTTTAGAATATAATTGGACTCCAAATGATGGTTGGTGTCCATCATTTGGAGTCCAATTTACCAACCGATGACAAAATATACCAGCATTTGGCCGGTGGCTGGTGGTCATTTCTCACCTCCTGTTGCAGTGTGAGGAATAAATGGGCAGACAGGCAGAGAGATGGTGTGTGTGTGTGTGTGTGTGTGTGTGTGGTTTGGAGATGAGTCGGGGTGAGACAGAGGGCAAGTATCTATTTCAAAAGATTCGGAGATCAAACTTCAGCGCTCCATCACCATAACGCCTGACTCACAGAGCCTGTTCCCCTGCACCATCCCTCTCTCTCTCTGCACCCTCTCTCTCCCTCTTTTTCATTGCAGGCCATATACTCCGACTCCGCAAGGTCAAAGTGTGGCACTCTGCGCTATAAAACCTGTTCCCAAACTTTTTATTTTGTTTTGGACGGGGCGTCTATCAAACAGCTGAGTCAGGGAGACATGGGCGATGACAGCTCCGGACCTGAGGACGATGTGTTCAGACAGCTCCCAGTTAGACTCACACACTTCAGTTTGCCTCGGGGAGAGGTCTAAATATGCAGCTGCTTTATTTTCAGAATCACAGTCACTATTTAGAGGGCTTCCAGGTGACAGAACACAGCCTCCAGCGGCCATGTTGGAGGTCCTCAGCTGTTGGACAACAATAGGTATGAACAGCTGATTGTTTTGCTAAAAGTATGACTTGTCCATCTCAACAGACAGTTAATTTCTGTCTGTTTATGACTGAACTGATCATTTCATCACTGATCCATCTGATTGATTTAGTGTTTAGATCAGTGGTTCTCAACATGGGGTCTGGGGACCACCAGGGGTCCCTGAGGAGGTTCCAGGGGGTCCCCAGCAAATTGATGAATTGTTAAACTTCACCATTATTTCATTTACAAGAAGTTAACACAATTAAAGAATGTAGAAGAACGACTGTTTTGATCATAGTTTCTCTGTTATCTCTCTGCCTACAATACAGATAGTCATGGAATTCTGGACAGTCTTGTTAGCTAGCTAACCATAGCATCTGGTCAGCTAACCATCACTGTCTTGTTGTTAACACATCTGATTAGCACACTAGCTAACATATCTAGTAGCAGCTAGCGTTAGCATGTTCACATTAACATCAGTGTGTTTGCTGGCTAGTTAGCTAGCTAACAGTTTGTTCAGGTTAACTGAGCTGACTCTTCTCAAGCTCCAACTCTTCATGTTTTGGAGTAGAGACTAGGGCTAAAGACAAGACAGTTTACTGTGTCACAGTAACCTACATTTGGAAACAAATCCACCTTATAACACTATTCACTTTTACTGAGAACGTTACTGAATGGATCTACAGCCACACCACAACAAGCTGACTCAGCTGCTCTCTGTTTCTAGCTGCTTGTTATAAAGTCTATTTAGACATTTACGTACAACCAGTTCTCCAGTGGACCTCCATGATGGAGCCAGACGTGGTTGATAGGAGAGTTAGAACACTTTTTCTTTCAAAACGCTATTTAATAATTTTGCAAAAAATAAAATAATTACCTGAGGTTTGTCACCCAGTATCTCCAGCATGATCCAGTCTAGACTGTTATTTTCTCAACCAGGGACTCAGGTTATACTATCCAATGAAAAATACCATACTTTTTTTTAAATTCTATGTTATCAATCATTTTATAAGTGTCATTTTATTTAAACAGTGGCTATCTCATTTTGGAACGAAGCTATTCAAATAACCCCTCAATGATATACTGCACATTATCACATGTAGAGAACAGATCTCCACCCATCCATCTCATCCACGCACATCAATTAACAATGTCCATTTTTCTGCCTGTCAGCTTGTCTCAACCTTCAGGAAGGTAGTGAGCCTCTTTAAATTCAGTGCTACAGATAGTGGGGCTGGATGTGCTGTTCATCTGGTACTATGCTTTTCTCCTGGCTGACCTTATCTCAGGATCCACCTCAGGAGCGGCAAATTCATCTTTCCTGACAATCCAGTGACGGCACGACTGCATGAATCAAGTCAGCTCGCTCTGACAGCCGCGCGCCGGGAGACGATAAAAACGGCAACACCGTATCAACCTGATTTTATGCTTGGACAGCATGCGGGCCTGGTCTGCTTTTTTTTGTGGTATGGATTAGGAAGTGGACTGTCGCCGGTTGGCTTTTTAGCCGTCAAACTCGGTTCCTTCAAATCCGTCTTATACCCCGACTTCCTATAGCCGGTCAGGGTCGGGAATGTGCATTATTAGCTTGTCTCTGCCGTTTCATGTCTTCATATCAGTGGTCCTGTATGCCTACATGAGCAGAGCAAGGCATTAACACGGCAAAGGTTACAGGTTTGATTCCCACTGTATGAGGGGTCGACGGCATGGGTCCATTCATTACAGAAGATTCAGTTCTGTAGACAGTTTGACAGTCGAGCTTCAGTGGGCGTGGTTTCTGATTGAGGGTTAGGGTTAGGTGTGAGGGCGGAAGTAACAATAATTACTCAGGTAAATGATAAATCACTGAGCTATTTAATCCGATCTCCTCTGAATTTATCAAGTCACTTGACAATTTATCGCTGTCTTTTTGAGTTCACATGCAATTTCATCACAGTATTTTTCAATTCACATTCATTTTTATCACCTCTAAATTTATCAGTTAATTTTTGTTACTTCCACCCTTCTGAGGCTCGCCTTAAATGATAAATGGCCATGCTGAATGATAGAAAGTGGTGATAAATGATGAAAATGGCTCTGTTTTTATCAAATCACCACCATTTTCATCAAATCACTTGCCAGTTTATCACTCAGTTTTTCAGTTCACAAGCATTTTCATCACATTGATTTCTATCATTTGATTTTTGTTACTTCGACCCCTCATACCACTGGGTCCGCCAAAGTTAAACATGTATTCCCTCATGGTGCTGTGAGGTGCTTTGGGTATAAGTGTCCACCAAACGGAAAATGTTAATTTCCATTCCTGATTTTCTTTGCGTCAGTAAGAACAACAATACAGCATTTAGATCTCTGCTCATGTTTTGCCTGCGTTGTGGAACAGGCTTAGTTGTGAGTTTGGTAAAGAAGATTCAAAAGGAGATTGGATGAGAAAACAAAAGACGTAGGCTACTATCTGTGCGCGTCCAATAAGAATCCTGTTGCCAGTGTTGTGATGTATTCATGAATGCATGGGTGGAGTGCTGGTTCCATTAAGATTCATTCAACCATGAAAAGATGCGTTCAGCTCGACTGTGTGTCGTCTGGGGGAACACACATCGCTGTTACTTCTCAACACCTATGTTAATAACAATGCACACGTGTTAAAAATGAGGTTTCCTTCTGAGGAGTGCAGGAAAAGGCATCCAGAGGGTTAGAGAGGCAGCAGACAGAAGAAGATTAAAGTGCATCAGGCAACAAACACACTGCCAGCGCAGCCAGGAGAGAGATGCTGAAATACATTCTGTCCACTTTAAAGTGTTTCCTGTGGGCAGGAGATCAACCAAAGCACCGTGACACAGCAGTATATTCTCATACGACAGTGTTCGTCATAACTACACCGCTCAGCTAATCGTGACTCTGTGGCTCTAGGTGTTATGAAAACTAAATGCTCTGAGTCAGAGCTGGGTCCAGGAGGCAGTGGGGGGGTGAAATGAAGTAAAAGAGTTCTGAAACCTGACTGGGGAAAAAATCAACTGTAGGGTCACAAGAAAAACAAAACCTCACTTTACAAACAAGGTGCATGAAATAGGAAAGCTAGAAAGGAACAAATTCAACTGCTCTTGGAGCCCAGTGGATGTTCTGAAGCCTTTATTGGTACAGAAAAACCAATGTGGTTCAAAGGCTTTTCGATGAAGGCTTTCTGCCCAAGTGCGTTGGATTTTCTGCAACATTTCTTAGAACATCCATCTGCCTCCAAGAGCAGCTGAATTGTTCTTCCTTTGTAACTGTAAGATCCCATGTTCAATCCTGCTGAAGTGTCTTTGAGCAAAGCACTGAATCCCTACCAGCTCCAGAGCAGGAGGTGCTGCACTGCGGTGTACCGTGACCTCTGACCTCTGACCAATTCCCTCTTGGGGATCAGCAGACGATCAGAAAAGAGAAGGAGTAGCTGAGCCAGGGTATTTCACTTCAGAGAGAGCTCCATCTCTACCTCTAACCCTAACTGTAGAGGTACAGAGGACATCTGCTAACCAGAGGGTTTCTGGTTTGATAACCAGTGCCAGCAGGAAGGTTTATTCCCTGTGAGCTGGCGACTGGAAGGTAGATGCTGGTATTACAGCTTTGGTACCCGCCATCCAAGCTCTGATTCTAGGTCTCCCCCCGGGGGGAAGTTCCCTATCGTCACTCCCTGTTCTCTTAGCTAGCTAGGTGTCTGCTGCAGGGAGTGACAGGATCAGAGCCTAGACACCAAACTCAACTCTGTATCTATATTTGCATTCATTCTCAATAATCTGTTTACGTGAGTTGGCTGAAATAACTGATATGATCAATGTCTTGACTGTAACTGTTCGTTGCCTCACTAGTCCAGAGGCTGCTGTCCCTAACCAAAATATTACAGCTGGTTACAGCTGGTGACTGATAGAACTGGTCTGACAGAGAGAGAGAGAGAGAGAGAGAGAGAGAGAGAGCATGACAGTGTGTGTTTGCATGTTAAGAGAGCGAGGAAGCACAGTGAGAAGTGGAGGTGACACACACACACCCAATTAACACCCTGACAAGTGGGTCACCTGTAGGGCGAGCACTAATTAACGGCATGGCGGGAAAATTCACTAGGATTGATTTACCCGTACTAGCCCCGCCTCTCACTCACTATCAGCCAGTCTGAAACACACCAAACAGGCTTCTCTTACACATGATTGGTTTGGGAGAGCGGAAGTGATCTAACATCTGGAGAAACATGCTAGTGACCTGGGGCCGGTTGCACAAAACACCTTAAGTTTTCTCCTTCAGTGTGACACTTAAGGCTTAATTTCTCCTTAGCTGAGGGACTTACTTAAGAATCCCTTATAAGGTTTCCTTAGTTAAGGTAAAACGTTAAGGCATTTACTGCATTGAAAGAGATTTTACAGCGGATTTCTACAGTTTCCATGGAGACCGTTTGTTTGCTTGTGCTTGTGATACCTGTTATCGTCTCACCTGTTATCGCCTCACAGAGTTGGCCGATAGATAGCAAAAAAAATGGCAGAAGAAAAGAAGACAAGAACACCAAATTGGTCAGATGAGGAAAATATTATACTTCTGGAGGAATACAATAAAAGAAAGCACATACTAAAATGTAAATTTGATCCGCAAATAACAGCAAACAGAAAACAACGAATGTGGGAGGAAATTGCAACGAAAATGAATTGAAGAAGTCTGGTGAAGAGGTTCATCCAAGAGGTCCAAAAAAAATACGACAACGTCTTCATTTATCGCCATAAACTCGGCCATGTTGTTAAGATAGAGTCAGAGGAACCTTACGTTTTTTTCCTTACTTTGGTTGCTAAGGTCTTTTGTGCAACGGTTTAACTAACTTTAAGGGACTCCTTAAGTATAAGACCAAGATAGGGAGAAAACCTTAAATACTTAAGTGAACATTTTAAGGATTATACCTGTCCCTGCCCTCCCCAGCTGTTACTGTAAATTACATCATGCTCTTAGTCAACCTGCCTGGTCAAATAAGGGTTAATTAAGAAGAAGAAGAAGCAGAACTGAATGAACGATTGCTTTCATTTATCTTACATGTCGTTGAAGTTAAACAGTGCTGTGTGTGTCATGTCTTTACTTGAGTATTTCCATCCTGTGAGACTTTCTACTTTTCCTCCTCTACATCTCAGAGGGAAATCTTGTTCTTTCTCCTCCTCTACATTTATCTGCCGGCTGGAGTTACTAGTTACTTTGCAGAATAAGGTTTTACATCAAAACATACGATCAGCTCATAAAACATGTTGCATTGTTAGAGTTTAAACTCCCCAACAGTATATGGAGCAGTTAGACCGACAACATTAAAATACTTCTGACAGGTTCATGCTTCAATAATTTAACTCTCTGACAGAATGACGACTTTTACTTTTGACACTTCACTGCATTTTACTGCTGATACTTCTAGACTTTTACTGAAGTAAACTTTTGAATGCAGAATCTATACTTTTAATGAAGTATGTTTCCATGATGGTATTGCTACTTTTACTCAAGGATTTGAGGACTTTTTCCACCAGTGGCTGAATTTGATGTAAATGCTTTGGCAGCAAACTTCTGGGTTCCTTAAGTGATGGGTGATGTTGTAGTGACACACAGTGGATGAAACGGTGAACTGCACTGTTACAAAGCTCACTCAAGAAAGGTTCATTATGAGAGGGAAAGGTAAGGGACTTGCTTTTACTGGTAAATGGGAAAAACTATCAGTTATAAAGGCATGGGATTTTGAGCTTTGATATGTCCTGTTTTTGTATTCTTCTTTTCCTGTTTTTCACATTTTTTTTGTTTTCTTTTGCCTTTTGTATTGGCTTTATTTATAAAAACTGTAAATGGAGTGTATAATACTTTATTATGTTCTGTTCTTTTATGTAACTTTATACGTTTTATTTATGTATAAGCTTATGTGACTATACCTGCATATCAGTTAGACTTTCTCTACCTTTTTTCTTCATAACTGGGCTGTGATCTCCATTCTGTCTAGTTAATATACTTTGTTTTACATTTGTTATGTTTACAGTGTTTTTCCTCTCTTTTCTGATGTCTCTACATGTTTTTTTTGTCATTTCTGTGTGTTTTGTGTTGTATTGTTATTTTTGTTAAGTAAATAAAAAAATAAATTTAAAAAAAAGCTCACTCAAGTGTTAACAGTGAAGTCCAGCACCAGACTCCTGAAGAGAGCCAGACTGTTTACATGGACAGCTGTGTCGGCCAGCCTCTGCTTGTGCTTGTGTTAAAAGGGAAAAGACCTGTCATACCCTTACAGATAAAAGATAAAAACATAAATGCACTAACTTCTCCTTCGCCCTCCTCTGGTCCTCCAGGTGGCGGTGAGCCTCCAGGCGAGACTCGGGGGTGAAGGAGCACGGCGTCTCCCAGAACTCCTTCTCCTCCTCCGGGCTCGTCTTCTTCTCTGTTTCCTCCTCCTCCTCCTCCTCCTCCTCCACCACCGCCTGGTTCTCCTGGTTCTCCTTGTTCTCCTCCAACCCTGGACTAAAAAAGCGGCATAAAAGAATAAGATTCAGTCCAGTTCACTTCAATTCATCTCAGATCAGTGCACTTCAATTCTACTTTTGTACCAACTTGTGTGAATGTATGTATTTCTATGTCTTAATGCATGGATGTATGGAAAGATGTCATGTTTTATTATTCTAGTACTGTGCCTTCTGTTTGGGATTTGTGCAATATGTTGTGTTGTTGATTTGTGTTCTTTTATTGTATGGAAAACCAGCAGCACTGTGAGTCCAATACAAATAAAAGTATATCATATTGTGTAGTAATACAATGCAATAGATCTTTATCCTACATGGGGCAGCAGCAGTCTGCAGGTTAAAGAAGAGGCTTGTGATTGACAGGTTGCCCAAATTTAGGCGTTTAGCTGACGTCCTTATAGAGAGTGACCTGAGTACAGCAGTAGAATAAGCTTCAATTCATAAACCACAATCCTATTCACAATCATTACAATCAACCAACAGCAAGGAGGTCCAGGGTCAGAGGAGCAGTACCCTGACAACACTCCTGTGACCCCAGGAACGGTCCGACCGAAACAAAGAGAAAACAGAGAAAGCCTGAGCACAGCTGGAAGAAAAGTGGGATAAATGGACATTAAAGCAGCGACAAAGACAACTGATTTACAGACAAAGGAAAACTGACTTAGTGGATGAAACTGTGAGAATGGACGAACTACTGAGAATGTAACTCCCAAACAAAACATCCTTTTTTTTAAATTTTCTTTTCTCTTTTTGTTTGTGTACATGTTTAACTGTTGGTTTTCCATGTTTAGAAATGTTGAACTCAATAAAAACTAAAGTGGAAAAAAACAAAACAGAGTTCGCCTGGTGGAGCGTTGGGACGCCTGGAGGTTTTCCAGCTCAGTTTCTGATTGGATTTATACAGTAGAGTCTGTTTCTTCTGTTTTCTATCAGGCAGCTCTGTTATGAGCAAAGCTTCCTGTTCTTCTGCCTCGCCGCCATGTTGACGCTCAGAACAAACCGACACACACACACATCTATCAGCAGTAACTCTGTCTGTTGTCTGATGGATCAGTGCGGCCGCCGCCTGAGACAGAAATGCTCGGAAAAGAGAGAAGAAGTCAGAGCTGAGGAGAGGTGGAGGAGCGTCTCTGTCTGCCTACTCTGTGTTGTTGATGTCGGTGTACCAGCGGCCGTCGAAGCCCGGTTTCCTCTCTCGCTGGGCAGCGTTGTTTTCTCTCTTTCCTCCTCCTCCTCCTCCTCCTCCTCCCTTCCTCTGCGCCTCCCCCCTCTCCTCGGCTCTCCTCCTCAGGTATTCCTGCTCCTGCTGCTGGATCCGCCTCCTCACCTCCTCCAGGCCCTGTCCGGCCCGGATCCGCTCCGACCGGCTGATCTCCGTCCCGTCCAGCCACTGTGGACAGAGACAAACACACGGCCGGTTTGTCAACTTTACATCTGGAGCAGAATTATACAGATTTTCTAATCCAGGATCAGACTGATCTTGCTGATTTTGTCTTTAAATAGACATTTAACAACATGTTGTTAGGCCAAAAATACTTATCTGCATAAATATATGATGCATGAGAACTTGAACAAAATTCAGGTTTTAAGGATTGTGTTTTAAGGAATGATTTGAGGCAGTGTTGTAAAGCGGTGATTCTCAACCTTTTTCATATCAAGGACCACTAGTTTAGTCCACATTAGAGCCACAGACCCCCATTTGATGAGATTTTGTCTCTCGGCCCCAAATCTGAGAATATTTGTATTATGATTTAGATAATGATTTTGTCCAGAATTCCATTACTATCTCTATTGTAGGTAGAGAGATAACCAAATGACCAAAACAGTCAATCTTCTACATTCTCTAACTGTGTCCACTTCTTGGTGGTCCCCGGACCCCACGTTGAGAACCGCTGTTGTAAAGCCTAGAGGCCGAGACAGAAAGGCCCGGTTACCTTTAGTCTTCAGACCTCAGGACGACCAGCAGGGCCCTGCCTGAGGTGAGGTAGGGTTAAGGTAAGGTTATGGTTCAGGTTATGGTTAAGGTTAAGGTTAAGGTTATGGTTAAGGTTAAGGTTAAGTTACCTTGAGCTGGGGCAGAGAGGCCACCACATACTGCCTGTAGCCCTGGAACTGGGAGCAGGGGTTCCCCACCAGGAACAGCTCTCTCAGATGGACGTTGTGTCTCAGCGTCTCCACTCCGCTCAGCCGGCCCACGAAGTTCACCGTCAGGTCCAGTTTCTGCAGACTCTCACAGCCTGCAGGGGGCGAGAGGCTCTGTTCACACCTTTACTCTGATCAGACTCTGACAGCACAGCACCATGCTGAGTGTCTCCTTTGCAGAGAGTGGGATGTAACAAAGTAAAAATACTTCATTACTGTACTGTGTGTAAGTAGGATTTTCAAGTATCTGTACTTTACTCAAGTTTTTCTTTCACTGAAGACTCACTACTCACTACATTTCAAAAGAAAAATCTGTACTTTCTACTCACTACATTTTCAAAACAGACTCGTTACTCTCTGGAAATCATCAACTGATTTTCTAAAAAAAAATATTTTCAGCATCAGACGGCTTCCATCCCGGAAGCAGCTGATCAAGAGCCAGATGTGATCGGCTGCTTGTGCTTGTGCAACAGGAAGAAGAGAGAAGCAACAGGAAGAAGAGAGAAGCAACAGGAAGAAGAGAGAAGCAACAAGAAGAAGAGAGAAGCAACAAGAGAGAGAATTAACGTTAGTGAATTCAGCTGCTAGGGTTCAGGTTCCTGATCTGAGCTGCAGACTCTTTCTCATCTGGGATTCAGAGGAACGCTCAACAGAAAACCAGCTTAGAACATTAGAAATGACTTTTTTAGAGAAAGACTTTCACTTTAATACTTTAAGTAAATTTAAGACCATGTACTTTTATACTTTGACTTGAGTAAAGGATTTGAAACTGTACTTCTACTTCTACCAGAGTATATTTTTAAATGAGTATTTGCACTTTTACTTGAGTAGGAAATTTGTGTACTTCTACCACCTCTGGTCCTTTGTGTTGATTGAGTAGTGCTGCGCCAGCACAGCAAGAGCATTCCTACCACTACCAGAGAGAATATGACGTTAAAATAATGGTCTATCTAATCTAAAAACAGAGAAGTGCAGTCCTAATACTTAGAATTAATATTACATATTTATAACACAACATTAAGTCGTCTAGGTTTAAATATACTTAATGTTTTTTTGTTTTTTTTTTACTATCCAGCACAAAACGTTTTCAGCACTGCATCTTGCAATACAAGCATCACTGGGATCACAACAGGGGCAGATGAGGAACCAAAACTAAATAATAACTTTAGTTATATAACACCTTTAAAAACAGAGTTTACAAAGTGCTTTGACAGACAAAATAAAAGCAGAATACTAAAATTATGAATTTAAAAGGCAATAAAACAATAATAAACAGGGATTAAATTCATTGGAGGACAGAGGTGGAAAGGAGCAAACATTCAAGTAAATAGTGGTATAATGGTAGGATGAAAAACAAAATAATAAAATAATAGCATAAAAGTAAGATTAAGATAATTACGATAGAGTTAAGATAAAGACGTAAAAAGACAATAGAAAGATGATAAAAAGATGAAAAAAAGCTGATAAAGAGACAATAAAAAGCTGATAAAAAGAAAAGATAAAAAGACAATAAAAAAGACGACATCACATAAAAGCAAGTCTATAAAAATGGGACTTAAGAAGTGATTTAAAAGAAGTCACTGATTCTGCAGCCTTCTCTCCTCAGGCAGGTTCAGAGCCGAGGGGGAAACCCAGATGGAAAAAGCACGGCCACCTTTAGTTTTAAGTCTAGTGCTCTAATGCCTCTGAACACAGGAGGCACTAGAGCTGCCTGATGCCACGCCAAAATCTGCACGATATATTAAACATATTCAGTTATGCTAATGAGGTCATCAGCTAGCAAGTATTTCTATTCCAACATACTTGTCTGCATATAACATCTGGGCTGTATTAACATGAACTCTGCAAGCTTTAATAGGGGGGCTGGTGACATCAGAGGGTGAAGTGAATAGTGAAATAATCTACTTTTATGATAAGATAACAGTTTTTGGTACATATAAATATCATTTTTTGGTGATTGGTCTCCTTACTTTAATAATGACAGACATATATATACATACCTTTTGGATTTTTAATTTCCTATTCAATTTCCGCCTATAATTCATGTGTTTAAGTGTAGGACAAAGGTACTGATGGAATCTTTGCTTTATTGTATGCAATAACTGTCTGTGAACATCCAGTCCAAATTTGGTGTCATTCTGATCATTATTTCCAGAGATACATGTGATAAGGCAGACGCTGTCCCTCTTGGAGAAGCCTAAATTTTCACTATTTATGTGAAATTTATATTTAAATTTATATTAAAGTTATGTAAAAACATGGTTGTGCTTTGTTCTACCTCGGGTAGGGGTATATCAAAAACTAAAGCCTTTTTTGGAGATTTGTTCCTCTAGTATAAGGAGTTATAGTAGTTTCAAGAAAAACAGTTTCCCCTCAATAATAGGCAAATCTATGCAGCAAGGTGATCCAAAATCTAATGAGATCATCTACACTATAGAGGGAATCTGTGGTGTCAGGATGAAATTTTCACAAGAGTTTGTCTACACACACACACACACACACACACACACACACACACACACACACACACACACACACACACACACACACACATCTGCCACCACGGTAAAAAAAACCAAGCATTACTGCTACATCAACACTGAACTTTCTGACTTTTACTGACCCTCGAGGTTTTCAATGACTTCAATGTTGTTCAAGGCCAGATTCAGATACTCCAGCTTCTTCAAGCGGCCGACATTTTCTGAGGGGAAGAAACAGGGTGATTGCTTTTAAAAATTCAAAGTAAATTAGAAAAAAATTTAAAGTTAAATTCATACAGCTGGAAAGGGAACCGTGGAACCGTGCCTCACCTAGAGCTGAACAATTAATCGACAAAAAAAAATCTAAATCGCAATATGAACTTCTGCAGTTTCCAGATCTCAGAGTCTGCAGTTAATTTCTTCATGTGAGTTTGGTCCAAACTGGATTTGTGAACAAGGAGTTTTAGAGCTGCAGGTAATCTTTGGTCCATGAATCAAAACCTTTCATCAGACTCAAACTCAGTAAATCCTGCACACTCACATCTATTTTTTTTTTAACAAAATCACTTTTCTTCAAACAATTTTAAAGTTTTAAAAGATTTATGACAAGAAAAACCTCTGATGATATGAATCGCAGATTAAATCGCAATTTCAATATTCTGTCAAATATTGCAATTATATTTTTTGTCAATATGTTTCAGCCCTATGTCTCACCTATCCTGGGAATGAGGTTGTTCTGCAGGTAGAGGATCCTCAGCTCCCGGCACCAGCGCTCCACGTGTTCGATCCTCTCAATGTCCTGCTGGTGCAGAGAAACCTCCTCCAAGGAGAAAATCTCACAGTCGTTGTGTTCGGCCCGCCGGCGGACCATGTCCTCTGTGACTGGGTGGACAATACACACGCACACACACACACACACACACACACACACACACACACATACATACACACACAGGGGTCAAGCATGATTTGTAGCATTGAGGATACAAACAACAACAGCCTCTAGTCAGTGATAGGAGACTCTTTTCTTGGCTTTAATTGATTTAATGAGTATGATGTTTATTGTCATTTGATTGTTAAAGCACTTTGTAAATGTTTTTTTTTTAAAAGGCTATTCAAATAAAGTTTATTACTATTTGAAGTAGTAGTAGTAACATTAATAGTAGTAGTAATAGGCCTAATATTAATAGTAGCAGTAGTAGCCTATATTCATAGTGGTAGTAGTAGTAGTAGTAAAGATAAGATATCACTTTATTAAGTATTATTAGTAGTAGTATTAGTAATAGTAACAGTAGTAGCAGTAACATTTAATAATGTATATTTAGACATAGGCTCAGCTTTGCCATCTTACACTATTAAATCATTAGTTGTTTTGGATGCCTGGCTAACTAACACTGACCTAATTCACATGAAGCGCTAGCTACGGTGCCAAAATTAGCTAAGTTAACGTTATCTTAACTAACGTTAACGTTAAAAGTGAACTTAGCTGAAGCTAAAATAGCAGCCGAAACTTCCCATTCAATTTCAACTTCACATCTAATTTTATAAATTCCAGATAGCAGTAGTAGTTGCAGTTTTTACTTAGTTATCTTAACTTTTCCAACTTACTGTAGACCATCTTTCTGTTGTTGTCAAGCGTTGCTGTAGAAACCACACTGATGCTGCATTCTAGTGCTGTGGGAAAAAAGAGACCAGCTTGAAATGTATGGTAAATATAGCTGGGAAACAGAGAAGAATGAGGGTCCATTTTGTTCATTTCGATATTACTTCCTACCAAAAAGCATTTGAAGGCTCGATCAGTCGTGTTTACGCCTTCCAACCTCGGAAATAGAAGCGTACGAGGAGCACCTGAAGGCAACAGCGGGCTCAGATGAGACGCGATCTGCAGCTGGATGGCACTAAAGATGAGAGGGGTAGATATGGGGGGTATATGGCTTTTATTTTGAAAGTGGCGATGCGGAAGTGGCCTTGACGACTACTAGGAGGAGGAGACAGCCGAGCAACAACAAACAACAACGGGTCGCCGCAGCATCCAGCCCAGCCACACCGCCCGGTTAAAAGGACAAAATAAGCCTGTCTAGCCAGCTAGCTAGTCATTTCTCATTCTTTCGGATGCGTTGTGTTAGCTAATGTCAATTTAATTCACGTTCAGGTGATTATTGCCGTTGCACATCTGTTCACGATGACGAATTACAAGGCGTTTCATTCTCAACTGACGTCCATCATGGAGGCACTGACCAAAGCGGCCGTGGCGGAGATCTGTGAGCTGGTGGATGACAGCTACGCCGTTTTACAGCTGGAAATCTCTCGAAGCCACAAAGAGAACGAAGCGCTGCGGAGGAAACTGGAGCTGATCGAGACGATCATCGCCCGCGGACACCGAGGGAACATCGCTATGTTGGACTACAATGGGCAGGAGGCCGGAGGGTTGGTGGATTTCACTGTCGGTAAGTTCAGGCCGTTTTCCACGCTGCGCCGGTGTCGGGATTCACTTCTGCATTTGCGTTTCATTGATGGTATTGATGGTGGCAGGCAGTGTATTGTGTGATGCATGGGTTCCCCTTTCCCCGGTAACGTTACGTGCCCGTTCTCGTTGAAAGACACCGGTACGCCAAACTCTATTCAAAAATCTGGCAATTCCGTTGCCTTGCTTAACGACAAAGGTACACTTCTCCAAAAAAATATGACTCAGTGATGTTTTCTGAATCGTTTGGAGACGCTTGTCAATTCGGCATACATATAATGCGCAAAGTAGCATTTATTTCAATGAAACGTCAACTTTTTTCAGCCGTTTCGTCCCACAATTTTAAAATAACGTTACACCGTGGTGGGCGTAGTGAGCAGATGGAATGGATTGTAAAAGTTTTATAGGAAATTGGAAAATTGATCGGAATAAACGTTGTTTCCTGCATTATATGTATGCCGAATTAATAAGTGGCTCCTATTTATTCCTAATAAGTGGTCATATTATTTGAGAGATTTAGTTACCTTTGCCGATAAGCAAGGAAACATTAAATTGCCAGATGTGAGTAGAGCTTGGCATACAGTTCTCTCCCAACGAGAACGGCACACAGCAGGCTAGGGTTCCCCACATTTTGGATATAGGACCCCTAAATAGATAGACATTAGAGCAAGGGCCCCAATTTGGTAAGATTTGGTCCCAATGAAGCGCATAATGCCCATGTATACATGCTGGGATACAGATGGGGGATGAATGGTATGTGTTTATGTATCTGTATGGTGTGGTTATCTATGTTTCTGTGCATGTACTGGCTGTGAAAACAAATTTCCTGTGGCACAATAAAGACTATATCTATCTATCTATCTATCTATCTATCTAGAGGTCTTTGTTGCCTGTCTGTAGTTGGGGAGATAACAGCAGTGAGGTACAGTAAAACCTGTGGTCACAACAGTCAACCTGACACATTCTCCCACTGAGACCCTCTTGTGTGTGTTGTGTGTTGTGTTTTCGTCCAGAACGTGCCTTGTCAAGCGGATTTGGTGCCAAGCAGCCGAAAGCCAGTCTGAAGAAGAGTGGAAGGGTCCTGGCTGTGGAGGCAGCGACAGAGATGATGAGCCCCGTGCCCACAGAGGTACGACTGCTTCCACACTGAAACTAACAGGGTTCCTACGCAGGTCTGGAAAGTCTGGAAAAGTATTAAAAATGAATTTGATCATTTCCAGGTCTTGAATAGTTTGGGAATTTGGGGAAATATCTGGAAAAGTATGGAAAATGTTGCGGTTCAGGTCCGATACACACATAATTCTAGCTTTTATGTTGTTGTAGAGCCACTTTGAGTCCACAGTTTTTGTTGATGTGAAGAATAATGTTCAGATTGAGGGACGCTCTTATTACCCAGTCGCTGTCAGCATGCATTATATCAAATACCCACCAAAATCAAATCCGGTCAAGAACATAGGGTCTGGGAAAAATATGGAATTTTAAAATGGAAACCGTGTAGGAACATCATCTGACATATTCTGATATTTGTGGCTGTGAAGAACAATCTTCATCTATACAGTGATATGACCTAGTTAGTGGTCAAAGCATGTGAAAGCATCGCCTCCATGGCCCATAGTAACATACATTGTGGTGCTTTTTGAGGGTTTGGTGCCAAATGTGGCGTAAGTGACATTTTGGCTGAAAATGAGTATAATATATCGTGTTGATCAGATGAGGAACGCTGCACAGGCTTCAAACATCCATGTGTAGAGGGGAAAAAAAGAAGAAAAAAATCCAAGGCATTCTCCTCTGTATAAAGTTTATTATTCTTGGATATTTCATGTTAAAATGTTGCCCCACCCAGCTTTCTTCAGGGTGCAAAGTATTGGTATATTTCATTCTTCTTTCCTTGGATTTTTTCTTCTGTTTTTCCTCCGAGTATTATACTGTATATCATTGGAAAGCTGTTGTTGAGTTCAATCAGATGGTCAAAAGAACGCATTTGTAATCATTAACTAAATTAAAATAAAGGGAAAAATCCAAAAGACTCAAGTACGTATTGCCAAGGCTTGGACTCTAGATTAAATTTGGTGCAAAATGGGTGTAATAGCTTTTTACAGAATATACGTTTTCTGAATCTTAAACCCTGTAAAACAGTGTGCCATCATTTATAAATGTTTCATTTTTGCTCTGCTATAAATTTAGGAAAATTAAACCTACGCCTCTTTCACTCTAAACGCTCATTTTGTTCTGGAGAACATGACATGCAGTTAGTGTATTTCGTCTTCTGCTTTCTACACTTAGGTGAATTTGCCATTAACTGTAGAGGAACCGAGTGATCCGGATGTTGTTTTGATTAAGGAAGAAACGGCGGGAGAGGAGGCGAGCGGAGACGGAGCCGCCGACGAGCTGCTGCTCAACGAGGACGGTAAGGCAGGAGTCACACCGCACGCTGCCTGGGGTGTGGTTGATTAGGGCCGAACAATTCATCGAAATTTTATCGAAATCGCAATATGGCCTACTGCAATTTTCAAATCACAGGAGGCGCAATATTTGTTAAAGGTGAAATGTGTCAAAATAGCATTTTAAAGTAAATATTGTGGTGCTGCAGAGATGTCCTGGCCTACACATCATATTCTACAGACTTAAGAAAACATCTTTGTTTGGTACAGATCCCCGCAAAAATCACACCATAATCATTTTAATACGTTTTTCAATGAAAATGAGAATAATGATGTAAAAATTATCATTCCCTCTAATATCGCAAATCATATCGCAATTGCAATATCAGTCAAAATAATCGCAATTAGATATTTTTTCAAAATCATTCAGCCCTATTGTTGATCCAGGAATTCATGATTATTCTGTCGTTGAGCTCAACAAGCCTAACAACAGTCGAACACGTCACCGCATACAAATTAGTGTATACTCACTCGTATCGTGTGTTTCTTTACACTCCTCTCCAACGGGTCATTGTTTGACGTGTTGGTTTGCGTTTCATTATTTGATGATGTGAGCATTCATCATTTGTTGTGGTCATTTGTTATTTGTAGATTGTACGTTTTATCATTAGATATGTTCATTTATTGTTGGATTGTGACACAGAAAATGTTCCTGTAAGCATGAAGATTAAAGAGATAACGTAATCGAGGGAAACCAGAAATAGCAGCGACAAAAAGAGCGTGAAAGAGCCAGAGAAACCGCGGAGGGAATCTGAGAATTTAAAAGCCGTTTGATCGATCATGAAGGTGCAGATTTCCTCTAACGAGATCAGCGAGCCGAGCCTCCAGACCGTTCGTTTAAAAGCGTCGGCCACCAGATGTTAGCACAGAGATGGAAACAAAGGCAATGAACCGGAAAAGGAAATGGAGATGCTTTTCTACAAAGCAACACCGCCAATCGTGAGATATGTTAGACCAGTTGCAGATGGTACCGCGGTGGCAGCTGCTGCGTGGAGAGTTCGACTAGTTCGGCCTGCGAAGCCGATGCGACGCTTCGTTTTCTCCCCAAACGTGTCCTTCTGTCTGCACAGACCCGCCAGAATCCACTTCCACAGCAAGTATACTGTGTCCTTAAGTCGCTCCGGACACACACATTAGCTAAACGCCTAAATGTGAGCAGATGTGAGTTGCACACGCTGCGACCCTCACCGCTCACGGACAGCAGCCCAGCAAACGGGAAAACACAACAGGTTTATTTATCCAGCTGTTCACCACACAGCCAGTCTCACAGGACTTTACAAAGACAAGCTGTGGAGGAAAATTCAACATATCTATAAACAGCTGAACTGGGGTCACCTCAGGGAATGTGGTTGCCTGATATCAGACAGAAGTGTCAACTCGTTCCACTCCATTTCCATCTTCAGTCTGACATTGCCTCCACTCTAACCGATTTCCGTGGGGGAGGGGGATTCGATTTTCCCTAACCGATCACTAGAGACCGACGTATCCGTCTGAATTTGACGTCATTTTAAGTCGACGCTGATGTGAAAAAAACATCTTCCCTTTGAATAAATGCCTTCAAAGCAGAGTGCTGTTCGGATTTCAAAGTAATTGGTACTTTTAATGGATTCAGAACAGCCTGGATAGCAGCGTCTATCTTGTCTATAGCGTCTCCATTGTTGTTATTACTCCTCCTTGGTTCCGGCGCACAGCTTGACAACAGCGTTAGTCCCGCCTGTGGCTCTGATTGGCTAATCGTTAGTCCCCCACCCCGGCGCTCATCGGGACCGATCATTTTTCAACCGCTGTTTCATGTCACAATGCCAGACCAGAATCAGTCAACTCAGTGGAGTGGGCGGAGTCAAAGGTCTGGACCCAGGCAAGGAATGTAAGGTTTCATGTCTACTTTGATAACCTGTTCTGATGTCAGCACATTCTGTACAGAACGGTGGGTTCGGATACATGTGTCGGATCGGACGGCCGCGGGTTGAAAAAAACCCGACCCACAGCATCACTGATGTAAACAATAACCTGATAACTCGTAATCTGCTGCCTTACAACGCTAACGTAGGTAGCATCATTACCTTGTGGTATTTAAGTAACGTTAGTGGAATTAGTTTAATTGATAACGGTGTGACAATCCATTGAATTGAATTGAGCTCAACACGTGCTGTCGGCCTGTCAAAGATACGTATGTGCTTGTTTTTCAACAGACAAAACAGCTTAATTCAAATGCTTGATGAGTCCAACACTTATCATAAAAACAATCAACTTACATCTCTCTTCTCTTATATAGAATACAACCTTTGAAGTGTTTTCCCGTGTCTACTGTCCTCCGTTATCTCTCTCTCTGGATTTGTTTTCCTTTCTGTCGGTTTCATTTCGTCACGTGGTGAAACGCAGTGTTGTCACTCGTTAGGAGCGCTTGTTTCGATGCAACGGGTGTCCCTAATGAACATGCGGCAGAATCGTTGTCATTAAGGGATGAGATCGCATAGAGGTATGAATCGAGATCGCGATTTTAATACGATTAATCGTGCAGCCCTACTGGAAAGACAGAACAGGTCCACCTAACTTACCTGTGATTTTGTAGCGCTGCGTCTTTGTCCATCGAATATTGTGGCATTCCACTTTAAATGTGGCTTTTGTGAGACAGGCAGCAAATTTTATATATCAAACACCCAAGACAGACTGCAGCCATTGTTTCTTTTTTTAGTGCATGGGGTGCTTTTATTTTAAAATAGACAAGCTTGACGCGTTTTGACAGGAGTCTTTAACAGAAGGGTCTTTGGTCGTTTCATCGAATGCAAAATCAACTTGAAATCACTGCCGCTCTGTTTTAATGTCTCTAAACTCGGCTCATTGATTTTGTTTCTCCAAGGAACGGAGGTGCAGCCGATAGCGGACGACTGTGAAGAAGGGCCGTCTGGAATGATAATCGCCGCCACAGCCGCCAGCATGAGGCAGTGGGAGCAGAACAGCGACGGAGCGTCGGAGCGACTCGAGCCTCGAGAATCTCACAGCGAGTCGGGGTCTCCCGGCCCGGCGGGGGGCGCCGACAACGACTCGTCAGAGGTCGTGTTTGACTTGGCCTCAGAATCGGACTCCGAAGCGCCCTCCGTCACTTTGACGCGAAAGCCGTTTCTCCTCGGGTCGGGGGGAAGTCCCACGTCCCTCCCCGGGACCTTTGACCTGAAACGGGGCGTGTCGATGATCAGCTCCCTCCCCTACGACATGGAGCTGGAGATGTGTTCGTCGTGGAACAACCAGGGCCTGCCCAGCATGGTGCCCGTCCCGCGCCGGCCGTACCTCAAACCGGACCACCGGGCGCCGCACCTGGACAAAGTGTCCGACCTGAACGCGGCCGGCTTTCCTTTGGCTTTGGGCCTCGGCGTTTCCAAGATGGACCCGCTGGACCTGAACAGGTACTGCAGGGACAGGCGCTTCATCTGCAGCTACTGCGGCAAATGCTTCACGTCGTCACGGAGCCTGGAGACGCACGTGCGCGTGCACACGGGGGAGCGCCCGTACAGCTGCGCTCAGTGCGGGAAGCGCTTCACGCAGTCGGGTCACCTGAAGACGCACCAGAGCGTCCACACGGGGGAGCGGCCGTTCGCCTGCGAGCACTGCGGCAAACGGTTCGCCGGGAAGCAGAACCTGAGGATACATCAGCAGAAACACCATCCTGCCGACCAGGGAGCGGCTCCCGTGTAGCTCGACGGGTGGAGCGGGGGGGGGCGGGGGGAGCGGGGCCAGGCGGGCGGGGCGGGGCGGGGCGAGGCTCGAACACTGCCAGGGTCGAGGGGTCCAGTCCCACTGCGGCCGGACGCGCCGAAAATGTATGCACTCATGGTACTGTAAGGCGCTTTGGGTAGAAGCGTCCACCAAATGAGCTATAAGCTATGATAGACCAGAACCTTACTGCTGTTACTGTTACTACACATCTAATTTAAATAGATCTTTTTTTAAGTTCAAGGCCTTTTACAGATCTTTTAGAAGAATGGGTGCTTTTAATTAGAAAAAAATGATAAATAGTAATAACTCTTTTTATTTTATTAGGCCTTACATTTTTTTAACCATCTTAACTGCCTTGGTAGGAACCCTAGTTTGTTTTACTCTGAGACAAAGCTAAATGGGACTACGACCTGATACAGAGCAATTCTTACCTCAAAAAGAACGTGGGCCGTTTTGGGTCCGCTTCGATACTAGAGTGCTAGAGTGACGACTACCTGGTGAAAAAGAAACTTGTAGCGAGCCGTACACCTATAAGAAGCATGTGAATGTTCATTGGTTGGTGTATAGGCCAGCAGTATCTAACATTAAAAGCGTGCAATCTTGGATGAACGGTTTGTTTCATTCATTGTGTGCCTCGCTCAGGTCTCAGTGATGAGAGAGATGAGACAGATCTAGAACACACCGAGGTCCAGAGTCGCTAAAGGTTTGTGCAGAGAAGAGCGCGCATGATTTCACCAAAATGACCAAATCTGAAAGCCACGCTCTTCTAACTGTGTGCCGAGTGGAAAGCTGCCTGACAGCGCTGGTCAGAAAATAAAGACTATATGGCAATCGTTATTTTGCCCACATAATATTTATTTGTGGGTGAGACCGTGCAAATCGAGATTTCGCCAAATCCACTAACACTGTGCAACACCAGCTACCAGCTACCAGATTACGGTACAGTAGCACATAAGATCATTTGATTGGAGGCGTGAAGACTTTGCAGAAAGAGTTTGTCCGTTCAGAAGAGCTGCTGTCACCGCTGCAGCAGGTCAGGAAGCAAAGAGCTGAGGGGAGAGGTGGAGGGGAAGCGATCCCACCGGTGGGTCCATCGATACAAAGGCATGTTAAGCAGCCAAGCTTTGTTCAAACCCACAGAATTGTATTTTAAATTCTAGTCAAGATCCCAAAGTTTCCAACGATATCAAACATGTCAGGCTGAATTACAGGGAAATGTGTAGAAAATGATGCACAAACATCTCCTAGATTTTTTTCTGTTTGATGTAATGTTGCAGCGTCTTGGGTTTGAATATTTCACTCAGTATCAGCAGCTGTAGCTTCAGTGAAGCGTTTGAACAAGAAGATACAGAATATTGATGTGACATTGGAGAAGTATGGAGAAAATGTTTTTTTTTCTAACTTTGAAGCTGCTTAAGGGAAAATGTGAGGGGAAGGTCAGGGTGCGAGGATGTTAAACTTCAAGGGAAGAGCATGTTAGAGCAAGTCGAGGAGGAAGATATGGGCTAAGGTCCAGACACACAACACACAGTTTAGTCACGTAATATTACTTAAAGCAGTGGACTGTTTAATAGACGCAACACATCAGTGTCAGCATGGAGGCCAAGAAGACCTAACTGTTTTTTTTCCTTTTTTTTTTTAAACTCTTTGATTTTTCTTTTCTTACAAACAAAAAGGCAAATAGTCCAGCTGACTATATATCAGGATCAGCTGAAGAAAAATGAAATTTGGTCATGAATTTGGCAGTGATGAAGAGACAACAGTTGCATTTCTTTTTCAGTTTCTCCTGTGTATCTCGCTGGATACCAAGGCTGCCAGGGTTCGTGGTTTCATTCCCACTGGAGCCACCCATGCTAAAAATGTACCCACTCATGTAGGCACTTTGGGAGGAAAAAAGCATCCACCACCAAATGGCCGATGCAATGTGATGTTTATCCAAATCTCAGCAGGCTTTTCCCTGTCCGGCCGTCTGTGTTGGACTGCTCTCTCTCTCTCTCTCTCTCTCTCTCTCTCTCTCTCTCTCTCGCTGCACAATGTCCAATGGAAGCACAAACAAAATGCCATTTACAATCTGTACAATAGACGCACACAGAAACGCTGGCTGACGCTCACTCATTCACTCATTCCACTACTTTCCAAGAAATCCACACAGGCAGGAGGCTTTGGTAAGGCTTGTTCACTGGCTTGCTGTAAGGACGCTGCAGATATTTTGCATCGATAATCTGTATTTAATTTTGACCATTTTTTACCCCCACCCCGAAATTCAAGTATTCATTGTTTCTCCCAGAATTATATCGTTTTCAGGGTAGAAAAGTCTCTAAAACAGCATGTAGACCGTGTGACACTAAAACTCTCCATTGAAACCCAAGTTAATGAAATTCTGGTACTGTGCAACATGATCAACACGTGTTGAAGAATTGTTCTGGAGTCAGAGGTTCGTCTTACTTGAATATATATTTATTATAAAAGGAGTCTCATAAGAGGAAGAGATGCACACAGCAGGAGGCTACGTACACTTCTTCCAAGGCAAGACAAGGAAGCTTTATTTGTATAGCACATTTCATACACTGAGGCAATTCAAAGTGCTTTACAGAGTAATAAAAAAAATACAGTAAAGTTAAAACAAAAATTACAATTAAAAAGTGCAGAAGTACAGACAGGAGATCCACACGATAAAGGACTTAAAAAGTAAACTAGTGCAGTTCAAATCAAGTGAAATAGAAAGATAAAAGAACACAACAAAAATAAAATTAAAATAAAGACAGATAAAAAGACTTAGGATTAGAAAAGTGAAAAGTGCATTAAAATCAAATTTAAAAGAAAGTAAAGATATAAATAAATATTACAGTGCAGATGAATGTCATAGTGGCATAGTAGTGATGGGAATTACGGCTCTTTGAAGGGAGCCAGATCTTATGGCTCCGTTCCTTTCCAAGAGCCGTTCTTTTTTCTTTTTTTTAGGGGGCGGGGGTTACTAGGTTTATCTGCCAAATAATCACTAGGATAATGATAGGGTAAGAGTTGGATCAGATTCAAACTTAGACATCCCACCAATATAATTTACTTTTGCATGTGTGGACTAGGTTTAGCAGCACTAAATCAGGCTACTCGTATTGCCAAACATTACACAAGGTGACGCCATATCCCTCTGCTTTGTCAGTGAATTTACTACTTTGAATTTACCCCCTGTATGAAATGTGTTATGTAAATAAAGTTGCCTTGCCTTGAATGCAATTCATGCAACACATAATATTAGAAAACTTCTGTTGGTACAATAAAAAACAAGTATCTAATGAATTTTTGTGCAAAACTGATTTTGCACGTCAGGTTAAGTGGATTTAGGGCAGGCAGTGAAATTTGGGCACAACGATAAAAAGAACGGCTCTCATCTACGACTCGGTTCCCTTCGTTCGTGCCAAAGAGCCGCTGAAAATAATCGGATCATTCGCGAACGTAACATCACTATGGCATAGTAAGTTATGGCACAAGGGTTACAGTGAGGTGGCCGTACATCATGAAACCTTACATTCCCTGAGGTGACCCCAGTTCATCTTAGGGCTGGGCGATATGGACCAAAAATCATATCTCTGTATTTTTAGGATGGCGATACACGATATATATCTCGGTATTTTCTACGAAGTGGGCTAAATGTTCAGTTGTAAGTCAAAGCCACATGTGAGATGTCACAAGCACTTTCATTAAAACAAGACTGTGATCAAAATAAAATGCAAAGACAGGGTTTCCTTCCCTGTTTTAGTCTGGTAAGTTCAGAAAATTACATTACTTAATTGTAATGCAGCCTTTAAAACCAGGAAAAGACACTTATGCCATATCACAATATTACGATATCCAAAATCTAAGACGATATCTAGTCTCATATCACGATATCGATATAATATTGATATATCGCCCAGCCCTAGTTCAGCTGTTAATACATATGTTGACTTTTCTTCCACAACAAGTCAGCGTCGGTTCATTCACTTCCTCTACAGCCGAGCGCCCAGGGAAACTTGATGTGTGGACACTCGACCAGCTTGTCGCCGCAGCCAATCGGATTTCAGCTTCCCTGTTTCCCTAACACTCTGGTGTAATCTGCCTGGTAAGTGCAAAATGGAGAAGTTGACTCCAGCTGTTCAAAGCTTTATAGTTCTCTACAACTTCTATTTGAAAGACGACAGGAATAAATGTTTCAGAAATTAAATGATTGGCGAATGGTTGCATCTACTGTTGGGGTCGATGGTACGCTTGAAAGTATGTTTTTTTTGTTTATTTTCCATTAATTTTACCTAATTAGCACTTGCCAGCTAATTATGTTAAACCTGCAATAAGCGATATGAGACCTTATAAACAATCCTGAAGCTAATGTGTGCTATGTGGAGATTTCCTTGAGACATAATGATATAAACCAATATCCACACAGCAGCAGCTGTGTTGCTGTTTTCTTCTGAACGAAGCTCCTCCAGCTCCATGGCGGAATCAGTGAAGCGAGCGAGTAAACTGGTTAAACTAGCAAACTTGTTAAAGTAAACTTGCTTAACTAGTAAACTTGTTAAACCAGTAAACTTGTTAAAGTAAACTTGCTTAACTAGTAAACTTGCTTAAACTTGTTAAGCTAGTAAACTTGCTTAACTAGTAAACTTGTTAAACTAGCAGACTTGTTAAAGTAAACTTGCTTAACTAGTAAACTTGCTTCTTCACTTGCCTCTTCACTTGTCATTGTGGGACATGTGACCTTCAGCAGGAGAAAGATCTGTCAAAGTGAAACTGGTAACCGGTGAGACTTCTTGGTAGGTACGGTTAGCTTAGCTGTTAGCCTTTACGCACGGTCCTTCGTGAGGTTTGTCCTTAGGGGCCTCCATAGTCCAATAGTTTTGCTGTGCTTTATTTACGAATGTGTTGCCGTTTCTGTCACCCTCTAGTGGTCAGAAAATCACTTATTGCAGCTTTAACGCCTTAAACAGTGACTGATCTTTGTTGATGTCAGTTGATGTCACCACCTGTTGTACTCTATAGACGGTGACATCACCTGGCACCAAAGATCAGCCAATAGCAGATGGCCATTTCAGTAGCATGCTTTTTACTGGTGAATGTAAGGCTTTACACAGATTTGGGGTTTAGTTACTGTTTAAAATGATGTAACGTTTCGAAAGGCAAAATCAAAGCAATTCAATTGGAGCCTCTGGCCCCGCCCACAATCTGACAGAATAATGCCATTCATCGACCAAGTCACTTTGTCAGTGTCAGCAGTTCTTTAATACAGAGTGACCTGCTCCTCCTATTTAATGGTAGGGGAAATTCTGGGATACATTACTGCTTTTAAATGGAGAATTATTTTCTAAAAGAACTTTGAATAAGTAAATACATAAAATGTCACTGCAGGTTTTCCAGAGTGTTTTTCTGTAGCAGCGGTCAGGAGGAACCTCCATCAGATCAGAGGTGATGAGATCTGATATTTAGTCAAATCCAAATATCAGCAACTCGTGATGTATCAGCAAAGCAACATGTCGGTCTGAGCCTAGTTTGCTCATTTGGTCTCTATTTACAATCTGAACAATGGCAGCACACATGAATGCTGTTCATCGTTCACACAATAGAAACACGCACAAACATCTATTCACCACATACACAATAGAAGCACACAAAATCTATTTAAAATGTGTACAAGTGAAAGACACACACACACACACACACACACACACAGGCCTGCTGACATTTACAGCTTGCACACAGGCTGCAGAATGACTGCACTACTTATTTCAATCACAATATTCAATACTGCAATTTCAACACTTTAGAAGAAATTGTGTTTCAGTCTTGTAAACAATGTTTTCTGTCATGCTGTGCAGAATCCCTGCACTTCAAATCAGCAAATCTTTCATTATACTCAAGCAAATAGTAGTATCTCTTAAATAATAATAACAATATCTCTTATATCTTCAATTTCTATCTCTTGTCCCTCCCTTCAAATTTTGTAGAAATGTTATGCTTACTTTATATGCCTATTATATATATATATATATATATATATATATATATATATATATATATATATTATATG